>NC_042494.1:10495940-10496759 GCF_005508785.2 Acyrthosiphon pisum
TGTTAGAGCATATAAATGCATATTTTCGAACTTTTTAGTGCATATTTTAATGCATATTTTGACAATTTTTAGTGCATGAATGCATGCTTATTTATGCATTTTTTAGTGCATGAAGTAACGAGCCCTGCTAATCAGTAATCACTGACTATAAAATTAGGTTTTGTAGAGTTATAAGTAGTTGAAATGTGCCATGTGGTGTATGGCAAAGTCATAAAATTCAAATTACGGATTACAGTGGCGTATACAGAGTATAACATAGATCTGTCTTTAGTTTATATTATAATATTATGCACATAACACATACCTAGTTATATTTTCTAAATTCAATAACTTTTTACATTTTCAATCCAGCTTGAACTCTTCAATAATATTTAAATCTTACTTAAAAATATGTCTTATATATTAATTAGTAGTTGGCTTACATTGTAATATAAAAAACATTAAACACATTACTTTGTAATAATATACAAAGTTGATTTAAATTATATCCAAATATTACTTAACTCAACTTATATTAATTAATTGTTATTATTCTTACAGGTTATTTTTACCAAAGATGAGTTGGATTTGTTTAAAAATTTGGAAGAACGTTCATATCCCCGTTATAACAAAAAGTACGGCATTGCATTTGGTGATCTTTCTGTGGAAAATTCCTTTGACCAATTACTGCGTTGCTACTGTAAAAAATGTTATGAACGTCCAGAGTTTACGTCATTTGAACAATTAGCTACACATATGGAACGAACCCATCGTCTTTATGCTTGTCGTCTTTGTGTGAATAATTTAAAGGTAATTTAAATTTGATATTAATCATATTAA
>NC_042494.1:10496859-10503381 GCF_005508785.2 Acyrthosiphon pisum
ATGAATGAAAAACCAAATTTAACCTTTTTTAAACTAGCCTGTCTTCTTCCCAGAGGTCTAATCTACACACAAACATTTATTGACATATATTGACAAAAAATAATAATTCAAATCAACAAACATACCCGATTAACCAATAGCAACCAATATATGATACACTGTTGCGCCACTGTTGTATTTTTACATCCAGGTTTCCTACTTTTCCGGTAGATTTTCCTAAAATTTTCTTTCGTGAAAACCTTTTCCTGTCAATCACAAACATCTTAAACAAAATTTGAGCCAAATCGGACCAGCCGTTCTCTATTGTGAGGTAACGTATATTTTTCACGCTCCATTTTTATATATATATAGATATAAGACCACTTTACACAAAAGTTCTAACTTTTAGGTCGACTGTCCCTATGACCTATATAACCCCGTACAAACATGTTATTCGTGTGCATGATGATATTTTAAGCAAACTCAACACATTTTCAAACTTAATTTATCCATTTATTAAAATTATAATTTATATGGAATTTTTAATTAGGTATTTATTTATACATATTTTAGAGAGTAGTAACCATTAAAAAAAAAAAAAAATGTTTTTTAATGACTTTACGTGACTATTTTATTAAGTTTTATTAGATCAATCTTACATCAAAGCTACTACATCATGCGTACACCGGAGGTGATGATAGGCTCGCAAATATAGGTATTAGGTATACTTATACTCATATACAATAAAGACTCGTTTCGCTAAGATTTCGTTGCACTTTACACAGTAGTCGGCCAACAACCACGATAAACGGTTAGATTGAGAATCGAACGGCACGACATACGCGTAAATAAAATACGCCGTGCGATTACAGCGTTTTCCACAGACAGATCATCGTCGACGTCACGGAAATCATCGTCGTTACCTATATAGCTCGCTATTACATAACAGCATAAGCGCAAATTGACTAAATTTTTTGGGGGGGACTCAAGCCCCCCTCCTCATAGGCCATATGGCTTAGTAGGTACACACAACAGACTTATATATATAAATAGATTATAATATATAATATACAACTTGTATGTAAGGTCTGTTGTGTGTACCGTGTTGCCAACATGTTGTTACCTATATACGTTTGTTGGATATATGAGACATAGCTACAAAACGGCGTGTACTATCGATCTGGCTTTTAAGTTGTATTCAAACTTTGAATACTGATACGCTGCATGTGTAATGTTATGATGTAAATACCTACCTATAAATGGCTAAATGTAACATCTTACGAAAATAAAACTGCAGTTGTCAGCTTATATTTTATAGTGACTATAATTTTCAACAGTGGATCAATAGTATAAGTCATTAGCTACATCCTATTCATTTTTTGGTTATAGATGATTAGAAATGATATTGGTGGTATATAAACATATTGGTACAACTTCGGTGTAACATATATGGAGTGGCCAATTTCTGCACGAACGTAGATATATTCAATATTGATGACAGACAGAAATTATCGATAATGAATGACTTATCAACCACGACCCAAGGATTATGAATTACTTTATGTAAATGGTTATAAATTGGATATAAATGGTATCATAATTTAATTATCGATTAATTATCATGTATCAGTTGGGTTCCTATATTGGCTATTATTTATTAGTATTCAATATAATAAACAAACTTTTAAAAACGTTCCCATGCTGTAAGTTTATGACTATAAACTTTTGTATATAATAAACGATATTTATTTTAAATCAAATATTTGGAGAAAATAATTTTCATGAAATCCTAAAACACTGATTACGACTGTATATATGGCTCGCAGCACAGTTATTAGGCCGTTATTAAACGACGATAATATAAGGGCGCGCGAGCCGGTCGCATAACCATATAATAATATATTGCGAATACATATAATACAACCATATATTGGGTACCCACTCGACCTAACTCGTATGATCACAAACAAACGCACAAATACAAATCTACGCACGAACAATATATCATGTACGATAATATAATAATACGTGTACGCGTAACACGCAATCGGTGATAAAATGGCGGTCGCCCCACGACAATGAAGACGCAGCATTATTAGTAATAATAATAATAATAATAGTACCTACGCGTATTATAGTGTGTGGTAGTCGCGCTGGTAATATGACATTCGGTGAATACAATAATAATAATATAATGTGTGTGTGTGTGTGTGCTGCCAATGGTCCCCGACCGCCTCCGAACCCCCTCGCCGCCGCGACGAGGGGTGTCGCTAAGTACTCTAATTCGGTTATATACCAGCTCGCGCGGTCCGCAAACAATGCGCCGGGGGGGTGACCGGGGTTACCCGCAGGGGAGGACTCGTATGTAATAATGCGCACGAGTGATGTGTGCCCACATTTGTGTGCGCGGTATACCATATATACCTACGTATCGCACACACACGTGTGTGTGTGTGTGTGTGTGCACAATATATATATCATTATATGTACGTCGGGCCCGCTGCGCGAAACGTGCGAAACGAGCGGCGGAAGGGTCATTACACATGAATAAGTCAACACAACGCTGCAGCGGGTCTGTCGCGGATATAAGCGGATCATCGCGCGAGAGGAGCAGGCCGACGGTGATGTAAACCGGCTGCAGCAAAAAACGAAAACCCAAAAACGAGGGAGCCTCCCCCCCGCCCGCCGCCGCCGCGCCGCGTCTAATGACGATTAACCAACGAAAAATAAAATGGCCGCTAAGCTTTGTACGGCGCGTAAATCATCGTATTATATATTTAATGTGATATTATTATGTGTTGTACCTATTATTGGCCGCGGCGATTGTATTGTTCGCGGGCCAGACACCGCCGCCGCCGCCGCACCAGTTCTGACTGCTCGTCGTACCCGATTTTCGGCTATTGTGTGTGTGAATTTTTTTTACATTTCATTTCATGTCTCGTCGCCGACACTATATAAATGCGATAATATATATTAGCCGAACGGATTTAATAGTCCGTTGCAAATGTTTTAAGATTTATACTCATTTTTTATCGCGCATTGTAGTACGTCATAATGAATTCTATACCGTATTTAATATTATATAACACAATATGTATAGGTACTCTAGTGGTACCTATGTGCCCGTATTTCTTTAAGCCACTTTAAGTTTTGCGGTGCTGTGGTTTTTGGATTGACGTCTCAATAAACAATCTATCCCCGTCGTACATATAATATAAACGTTACGTTTTTACCTATTTATAAGTATACTGCAAAATATATTCGTTGTACGACACGATATATAGGTACATATTATATAATATATTGCAGGGCAAAGCTGTACGGATATCTGCAAATTATAATAATATAGTATGTCAATAATTTAATAATTTCGCTGCAGACGAACCCTGGTTTTTGGAGCCCAACAGAACTTATTTTAATTTAATAAGAAAATCAATATTTGACCCGGTATTACCTAACTATAATGATACAGATTGTAGCTTATACACACATAAAAAAAAAATATAATAATTACTTTCAGACCGTATTGTTTTGAAGCTATTAAGTTTGCAAACAATATTAAATATATATTATAATTAAATTTGGAATAATATTTTATTATTAGGTATAAATCTTCAATGTCATAACAGTTGATGTCTCATGGGAGATACAATTTATCTGGCTTTGGAAAACATCCGTGTTCAATTCAGACTGGAAACTGGAAATATACTTTAATACTTTAAGACGTCTTCAACTGTACTGTAGGTATATCAAATTCGTACAGACTAGTTGACCCGTAACATGTCGATAAAAATATCAATCAAAAATGTACCATTCAAATTGAGTTCTAAATTCTTATCAAAAAATGTACCAATTAAATTGAGTTGAAAAATGTTGATTTCATATCAGTTAATTTTCAAACCGAACTGTTTTAGCCGTTAGGTACGACATTTGGTTGGGAGAGAGGATGGAATAATAATATTGTCAACTTTCAGTTTCGAAAAATCGAACAATACGTGTAGGACCTATAGGTACAACATCAAACTAGGGTTAGATAGTCGATTTGGCGATATTTATCGCATATAATATACCGTACACCTACATCTGTCGACAGTATTCTACTATAATAGCACTAAACTGCTATATTAGTTAGTTACTATTAGGTGCTAGTGTACACACCATAGTATAAGGCAGTGGTTTTCAACCTGTGCGTCGCGGCTCCCAGGGGCGTCGTCGGTTATTATCAAATGAGCCGCGTTCGAAAACTAAAAAAAAATTGTAATAATTTATAGTTTTTGTTATCTACTTTTCGCTGCCGTGTAAGTCTGCACGCCTTATACATGTTGTACGCACTTGGGTATGTGAGAGATAGATCGGCCGATCGACAGATTTCGTCATTGAATAAAGTTGGATTGAATAATGTAAATTAATTGTTTGCTTTAAATTTGCGGATGGGAGCCGTATATTTGATTTCAAAATCAAAAGGAGCCGTGGACCCAAAAAGGTTGAAAACCACTGGTATAAGGAATAAAAAGTCTATATTCAATTATAGGTAGGAGTGCGCATAGTTTTTTAAGGTATACATAATTTTTTAAGGTTATACATAGTTTATATATGCAACCCCATAACGATAAACTCAAGCTGACGTCGCACTTATTTCATATCTTATTTAGAATGCAGTATGCGCGAAAACACAATGCGATATACACGTGCGAATTAGGACAAAAACCAGGACCATGTTGAGCATACATCTTCTTATATCCTTATACTACGACAACTACTATTTTTTTTTCTAACTTATCGCATCGTCGGACTCGGGGGAGTACTAGCTGCCTTTGCTTTGCTTTCCCGCCGAGCCACCGTTTTTAGTTAATCTAAATAAGCTTTATAAATTTTACTTGTACCAAACACTCAACATTGTTTGTAAAATAAAATGATGAACAGCATCAAAACATCAGTATCGCAGGATCTTAATTTTAATAATATCACACACGTCTGTATCAACCTGGAACGGTTTTTCACCAATCAACCATCAACCTATACGACCGATAAGATACTAATAATAATAATAATACGTTTATATGTATTTTAACGTCAATCGGAGAGTGTCAAGTACGTAATAATAATATGAACCAAACGGATATTTTATATTATAATATGCGTATGGTCGTCTTGGTCTGCAGAAGACGAGCCGTATATATTTATACGACGATGTTATATACATTAGTGTTACGGATATATATTTTTACGAACCGGTAGGTATATAATATAATATTATATATTATATACATGAATAGTGAATACTCCATTTGATGTTCGACGCGGAGTTTTGCTGCTTATAGAAATCATTTTTTTTCCTCCTCGGTCCCGCGTGGCTGCAGTGTTTATTTATACCTCAGAGCGTTATAAATCACTGTGGGAAGTTTTACTCGTCCGTCGTGTTCTTCGTCAATTATTTCGGTTTTGCTCGTTAATGTAATAATGTGTTCATATATTATATCTCTGTAGGCGTAAATTATTACTTGTACACAATATAATGATGATATTATATAGGTACTATACAAATATATAATATATTGTAATATAATATTATATTGTTTAGTGCATTGTTTGGTGATTATGTTTTTTCTACAACGTGTGATTATTCTGTCTTTCGTCAACACGAAATGTGAAATCGACAACACGTAATAATTATTATCATCGCTATTATTATATGTAGGCATTATACTGTCCTAGAACATAAGAATTAATAATATACCTTCAGCACTTCTAGTGCACTGGGCAAAATATTACGATTTGATTTTAGATTTAAAAAAAAAAAAAACCTACATCGTAAACGATTCGAATCAGACATTTTAAATAAATTTCCTACTTGCTTTCCTTGGCAGTTAGCCGCTGCACTAGCTGTTCCGTCAAATTTTAAATGTACATAATATACACCGATAGGTACCGTACTAAGTTCAATCAATAGCTGTATAATTATTCGACAAGAACAATCGACTGAAAAAGAGAATTAGGTGGGCATTTTATTTAAATTGTACATTATTTATGGTTTGTGTTTTATCGTTAAACATAAACGTTCGATTAACACGCTAATTATATATCTATCAAGACTCTATAATTATTGTTTTTATGAGTTGGAACATAAAAATTAAAACTCACTACATATAATATATATACACACACACATATATACCTATTATAGGAAGACATTATGTTAATGATTTGTGTATAATTGTAGGTACCTATACTTCTTATCCGTGACAAATCTTAAAAGTATTGGTTTAAAAAAATATATTCTTAATTAGATGCAATTCAAAATAACGTCCTGCTACATTATGCGGTTATAACGCGTGGCCTTAACGCCAGAATTGGTTTCTGTAAAAAAAATATCGTTTTGAAAAACGTTTTACTAATTATTTCGTCCCATTGAGTAGGTCTCTATAGTTTATTACGACGTCGTCGGCCAGACGGACGGGTTTAACATTGGAACTTATATAACATGTATAATATATTAAAATTTAAAATACATAAGTAGTATAATACATTACCTATATTAAACGC
>NC_042494.1:10503481-10510303 GCF_005508785.2 Acyrthosiphon pisum
AAAGGTCCACATTAAGAATCTAGAAATTGTAGGCGGGCCATCAAAATTGCAGTCGTCAACTAATGCACAAAAATGATAAATTACAACACTAAAATATTCTCCTTTTTAATTTTTTTTTCAATTATTGTCATTAAATAATTTTTTTGCTGAATCAAAAAACCTTGAAAATTTACCGATAGGTCTTAAGTCATTTCATATTAGAAGTTCAAAATTAATGGACATATAAAGATTAAAGGCATCATTTTTTTTAGAAGCATTTGAAATTCAAATTTTGACAAAATCCATCATAATCGCGAACATTATCAAATTATTTTGTATTTAAAAAATGTATATAATGTTCAATTTTTATAGCCAAGAACTTTAAGTTCAAAACAAGGTTAAAATATTTATAAATATAAATTATACCTACCTAACTATTTCAAATTATAGGTAACAACTAGGCAACGAAAAATAGCGGTAAAACGGAAATATTTGCACGACACCAGTTTTGAATTTGAAGTTTATTTTGATGTTTTTGTTATAATTAAAAAATAATTAGGTAACCCTAATGAGTTAAAATCTTAATCAAATACTTATAGTAGGTACCTACATTTTATATAGACCAGATATTACAATGTTTAAAATATTTTACATTTTACAGAGTTTGCATAGGTACAATAACCAGTGGTATAGTCAGGGAGGCCAAGGGGCTATAGTCCCTCCCCCAATGACTGTGTTGACCTTAGAAATTTATCAGAATTAATAAAAAAATAAAAAGTGTAAATAAAAGATATATTGTATTTGTATTTTTTGTATTTTTTGTGAGACTTAATCCCCCCATACAACATTTCTGGTTACGCCACTGCTAATAACTTATTATTATAGCAAAATTACATTAAAAATACAACATCTAGGACGTTATCAAATAAGTAAGTGATTTTTATTTATTAGGTTTACCGAATACGTTATCAAATGTATTCATTAATATACCATTTACCTATAACAACCTATAGGTTGTCTTAGGATTTGAATTTTCAAAGGAGTTTAGTCTCATACACATTTTAAACATAATATAACGAGCTTATGGTTGATGGGCCTTTCGCTGATAAATTATTTAACTAAAAGCCATTTTTGAATAAATCTAAATACATACTATTTTTTGTCACGCCTCTGCGTTCATCGATCACGGCAAAGGTAAATAATGCACCATGCACTATGCAGGGATCTATGCCAGGCTCGGATCCAGAGCAAAGATCTGGGGAGGGGGGCAACATTTTTTTACAACACAAATGCAATTATAATAAAATATTATACTTTACTAAAAATTTTGTCATAATAGTAGGTATAGATGTTCAATGTGATCAATAAATTATTGATTATTTAATACATAAAACGACAATGTGAAAAGAAGTTTAGTATAATATTATATTTATATTTATAAAAAAATATGTTTGGGGAGGGGGGGGCTGGGCCCTAGGTCCCATGGATCTGTCCTTAATCTATGCTACAACCAGACTATTCTACGAAAACAATTTCATGGAAGAAAATTGTTTGCTCGTCATGCAGGGAGGTTATAGTATGAATATAAGATGTAACCTAAAGTTCATGTTTTGTAAGGACCGTGGTATAGATTTCAGTGTTGCCCCAATAACTTATTCCAGAGAGGTGGCAACATTTTTTTTATCCTCAATGATTTTCCGTCAGCATAATATATGCTGTATACAGCAATTCTTCTTGTTTATTTTCAAAATGATTTATTTTACAGAACATGCGATCTTTCTACAACACCGCAGCTATAGGTATATCTATTTATTTACTTACATTATTCATCAATTGATCGAATAATTATAATATTATGTATATATTATGAATGGTAGGTGTTCATCATGATCACACGCCACCGTTATTACAACAACATAGGTACAAAATATCTACCGATTGATATATGCTGACCTCCAACCGTTCGATATTATAGTATGTATATTATAGATTAATTGTCTACAACAGTGTACGCAGAAGTCCGCTGTAATAAATTTTTAATAACATTAACACTATTATTATATAATAAACTGTCGTGTTTTTCTACTACCACAGCCGATCAGTAATGTAGGTAAAATTAAATTAACCATTAACGCCACGGCTAACAGTAAATTATGGAATACTGACTTCCAAGATTACCTATATTTCATATTTTATGACTACTTGGAATTTGTTCATACTATTTAAAAGTAGTACTATACATTTTCTATTAAATTCCTTTACTATGGTTTTTGAACACAAAATGTAAAAATGTATATTATACTGTAATATTAAATAAATGTACGTAAAAAAATATCTAGATAAATTTTATTAATATAGGTAACCAACATTTTCATATAAGACAAATAAAAATATTAACTGTAGATTTGTAATAATGATTTGTGTATGTATGTACCTATGTATGTGTGGGTATTATACTATTATGTAAGTATGTAAACTATATTTTACTATTATTCACAACTCACCGGATGAAGGTTTTTATGTATAATGTATGAATAATGAGAATCAGTGGCGTTCATATAAGCAGTGAAGCGTTGCTTACACTTAAGCTGTAAAACTTTGTAGTTAATAATTTAAATAAAAATAAAAAATACTACCTAGTGGACAGTTAATAATTAATGATTTTATTGTTAATAAATTAATATTGAAATAATACACTATTTTACAATGATTGTTTTTGGTTGTTACTATACGATGAGAGAGCAAGAACTAAAAGATACTACTTAGAAGAATATGATAGGAAATAGGAGAGAGAGAGAGAGAGAGAGAAAAAGATATATAGTCGTATTCGAAGATATATTTGGACTGTAGGAATGTTTATGGCTGGAGGTATATTTTTGTAGATGATGTTGGAGCATATATTATGACTAATGTGTTGACGAAGTTCGCATAGTTGACCGATGAGGAGCGTGCAAGCAACGAGCGAGATACCCATAATTATTTTTATATATTATATTATATAAATCGTGCTATGAATTATAATCACATTATTTATTAATTAAAAAAAAAAAACAGTTATTACAAAGAAATTGCCAATTGGTAACACTTTCTATTCTCTTGCCTGTCTCTAATTTATTGGCGATACAACGCGTTTGTTTTTGTATACACTTGCGTATTCATCAAAAGTCATAACCAGCTAGGGTTTATTATTAGTTCATGCATATCAGTATTGGCTAAATATACATATGTCTATGGTTCAAAAGTTACTGAAATATGCAGTTAATTTGTTTATAATATACTCAGTTAAATAAACTCTCAGAAAAAATTAATTTACATAACTTTGGGCGCATATCTATCGGCTATCGATCGACTGGAGAATAATATTTTTTTAAAACAAAAATAGCACGTCTTCAGTTATATGCACTTTTTTATTTACAAATGCATACCAATATATATTGAAAATAAGATATCGTGCAAAACGTTCATTTTCTACAGTAAATATATAATCGGACATGTAAAAAAGTCAAAATAAGCGAAATACAATATTTCACATTGGTATATTAACCGTACATATTATATTATGTCACCTGCAACACCTTTAAACACGGTGAGTCGGTGACTTAGTAAGATGTAATTTATATGATGCAATATTGCATATTATGTATAATTAAGAGTCCTATACAGATCATGACAATAGGTATATTAAAATACATTACTCGTGTATCGATTACAGACCTATGTCGGTCTAAATATCAATCACTGCAGCACGTTTATCGCGCATTACAATATTATATTATATGGGTGCAAGCAAACCGCGAATTACAGTAATTTGTATAGCTATGTTATATACAGTGTTTGGATTAGATGAGTATTTTTTTATCTAGATAAAAATAAAGATAATGCAACTCAAATGTATCTAGGTAGAGATAAAAGATAACTCATATTTATCTAGATAAAGATAAAGATAAATACTTTTTCATCTAGATAAAAAAAAGATTCAATTATTTTTTAAATGGTTATAAATTTTGGTATATTTTAGTTGGGCATTAGGAACATAATAATAATTATAATGATATAAATAAAAATAATTACATTATTTATTAAACCATAAACTTTGTTGGAGAATTTGTATAAATATTTAAAAATTTAGTACAATTTCGTATCAATAAAAAATGTATTTAGATGAATTTATTTAGATTAGTAAAAAAATTATCTAAGATGACCGTTTAGATACCTTGTAACTATTTATCTAGATAAGATAAAAGATGAACAAATAATCATCTAGATAAGTCCGAACACTGGTTATATATACAATATTACCGACTTCCGTGGTAGTGTCATTCGTATTATTATTATATTATTATCGGTCGATTTTCGTACGATATAAGCACATAACGTTATGTTACGTTTTACTCGATTTTTCGAGCACCGGTGCTAAAGGGTTTACCGCGCATGATGTTACAATATAATATTATACGGCACTCACAAAAATGTACACACACACACACACACTTAGGAGGGAGACGTCGCAGCAGAACGAACCGATATAATATGCGTACATGTGTAATATATAATAATATTATTATTATTATTATTAACATATACAGCTGCAGAGCAGTGTGCGTTTCTAACGAGATTTGGGTGGAGGTGCGGTTGAAAATTTTACGGGGCCCGTTTCACGTGTCATTTTATTTACACTTGACCGATGCCGCTCGCATGTCGTTGTCGTCGTCCCCACGATGATAATAATAGTAATGGTAATAAAAACGTTATAAGAGGAGGCCGTGCAAATTTTACGAAAAAAAAAAAAAAACAAAATAAAAAAAAAGAACGCATATAATATATTATATACAACAATGCGGCGGCGGCGGCGTATGTACACGAGGTATTTGGCGATCGATAATCTCGGAGATGACATGTGTTATAAAAATGGAATTTCTCGTAGCCTTTTGTTGTTTGCGGATCGCATGTACACACACACACACACACACTCACATATAAAATATATTATTTGCGTATAATACAACTGTATAGTACGCTTTTCGTGTGCTTGTGTGTGTGTGTGTTTGAGATACGCCGAACCGATTGAAATCCGCACGCACACGGACGAAATGCCGAGCGCGCGGACAATGCGCTTAAACGGATAACCGCAATAATCATTGGATTCGATGTATCGAATAATGCCGGCACAAAATATAATATAATTTAATAATAAAAGAAAGAAACGAGCGTGTCGTACACAACGAGAAAGATCTTCTTCTTCTGATGCCGCGGTGCATTTATATAGGGGTGTAAATGCGCGCGCGTTTGAATCGATCGACGCGCATACCGTTTAAACCTATATATGACCACTACCCGAGTACGAGTATGTATTGGAGGAGGTTAGTATGATATTATTATGACGTATACTATGATACGCAAATTATCTGTTAATGTGCATGGAAAAAAAATAATACTATATGTATATATATTGACGACGAAACGTGTTTGAAACGGTCTAAAAGAGTAAAAAACAGGGGCGCTGTTCTTACAGATTTAAAATGATACTTCTAATATTTTTCAGCCGGACTAAATTTCGTCACGACCAGTAGGCCACGGGGCATCCGTGAAAAAATCTATCTAGCGTATTGTTACTTTATCGGTTTGAACACAATACCACAATCAGTGGCGTCCAATTTGGTGGGGCGGAGGTAGGAATTCGCCCCCTTGTCATTAGCGGGCCTCTGTTGGGCCGGATATGGGCTAGTTTTGGGCCTCCAAATAGTAGTTAATAGGTAATATATTTAGGTAGCCTTCTACATAATATGTATTAATTATTTAGTCTATGTTATCCCTCAAAAAAATGAGTTATTTATGCCTATTATAGTAACCATGGTTATCTCAGATAACCTTGATAGTAATTAATAACTAGTAAGTATAAAATAAATATGTAAGAAGGCTATTTGTATTGAGATAAAAATGCAATTGTAATGTAATGTTATTGTTAGCGAGTGGTTTTATCCACTTTTATTATGGTCAAAAATCTTGTCCCCCCTCTCAAAAACTGAAATGACGCCACTGATCACAATAATGCATCACAAACGAGATAAATTTAATACATTCAAAAATATTTAGATTCAGCTTATCAATAATATCATGTTGAAAATGGAGATTTTAAAACGATAGTTATTGTACTTATCTACTTATTATATAGAATCTAGATTCTAGATGACTAGGTATAATATGTATAGGTATAATGTATATTATAAACTATTTATATGATTTAATTATTGAGTTTAATTATCATATAATTATGTCTTGACTAAATCTAATAGGTAAGATAGGTGAGTAAGTGAGTTTTATACTTTCATCCTTTATCATAAATTTTGTTCCAGCGTATGTTTTTTTAATAAATTAGGAACTATTTTGTATTTAAGTTTAATAGAGTTTCGTTATAAAATGCATAATTAAGGATGGATTTTAACAATCTATTAACACAATTTACACAATCTACTAAATTAAAATTTTGTAAATTAAACATTATAATTTATAAGTGTTAAAAAAGGTACATATTTCATACTCAAATAAATCACTCGAGTCTAAAATACAATTCGAGTTTCACGTTATTTCTATAAATGCAATATAAAAAATATAAATTTATATAAATGTGTACCTACTTATATTATACCTACTACACAATATATTATTATGACAGAATCTAGGAATCATATCCACGGAAAACAATACCGACTCATTTATCTGCAAAAATTAAATATATTATTAATTGTACATTGATTGAGACAGTGATGTAGCTGTGCTCTGTGCCTCTGTAGTATGGTACATAGTAAGTCGAAACTACTCACACCGTCGCCCATAAAAGTTACA
>NC_042494.1:10510403-10521480 GCF_005508785.2 Acyrthosiphon pisum
CGTAATTTTTCTGAAAATGTTGACATATCAAATTCAAAACTTTAATGAGTTTTTGGGTAACTTTAACTTTATATACTAAGGATAATAGCTAATAGGTCCACGGTAATGGTTTTGGAAATATGGGGACAAGGTTAATTAAAATTGATTAGTAATTTATATTAATCTATCAATATTTATAATTTATAAAATTGGTCTAAGTAAATACTAGATCCTAAATAACATTTATTTTGTATTATTGTAATACAATGTTTAAGGACTAATAATTGAAAAACTATTCGTTTGAATTTTGATTTTAATGCATCAACATTTTCAGAAAAATTATCCACTAATTAATTAATAGAAAACAAGGGGTTCTCATTTGAAAAACAGGAGCTTGCATCACTACAAGACACTTTTTAAGTAGTACAAAATATCTAGACAATTTGAAAATATGGTTTTCAAGTAAGTACTTTATTCAAAAGTTCCAATCATCAGAGTTTAAATTAATGATTTCTTAAATAAAAAAAAAAATGAAAATAAAAAAAATGAGTGAATCACCCTGTGTGTATTATACTGATAGACTGATATTGTACTTATTCTTAAAACAAATATCATTTATTAGAGATAATAAAATTAATGTGTATTTATTTCAATAGCACGCTTTTGCTGCAGACCTTAATAGTAAATAGGTAATACATCTTGCAAGTGGTTCTTAGTTTAACCCATTGAAGTAGCTACTAAACGCAATCGTCTGTTCATACATTACTTAAGTCGTTATAATATTATCGTGCATAATTATGGTCGACTTACTACATTGTAAATTGTTCTATTTATACTCACAAATGTACATAATATGCGGCTTACCGAAATCATCAGCATATCTGGTGATGGGGTTAACGTACAATAATCCTCTTAAGTTTTTTTTAACTTTTCTGGATACACTTTACTCAATCAAAATCAATAAATTATTAGGTATAGGTAGTTGAAATTGCTCAATGATAACTCATAAGGATTAAGGATGATATTGGAATTATATTTCAACGATATTTATGAACAACGTTTAAAATATTAATATAATTAGGTACCTATATTGCTGAAGTGTATTTACTAAGTATTTCAATTTTCCCGAGAGGGAATAACTGTTATAAGTCGTTTCAGGCTCCAGTGCTCTTACTATTTATCTCTAACTATTCGACTATCGATCATTATTGGGTTAATAATGGAATGTACTCAATACTCATTATTGTGACACTGCAAACATAGTTAACTAGTAAACATCGTAATGTGTGATCAAGTAAATATAGGTACATAATATAATTATAATTTATGATCCAAGTCAAACAAACATAGAACGATAGAACTATAGTGTAAAAAATGTTGAAGGTTTGAGTAGATATGTTCTGGGCACTGGAATATAGATACCTACTATACAACTATTGATTACATTTTAAAATACAATATAGGCCGGTAATTCTTGTTTCATAGGTAATTCATTTTATAGTTCAGTAATGGCATAATTCTCTAATTATACTAATTATATTTACTTTCGTAATACGTAAATTGTAATTTTCTAGAACATGACAAAATAAACCACTTATTATATTTTTTATAGGTTTTTTATATTTTCTTATAAACGGTTTATCTTTACAGTGCAGGTTGAGATGAGTGTAATATTAATTTATAAAATAAGATGCAAATTTAATTTATGAATGTCGTTTGACGTCGCTTCGTTTTTGCAAGACTGTATAATATGTAACAACTAATAATATAATATAACCAGAAAACGTATGCAGGGATTATTTGGAGGAATATCTGGTCATTGCCGGTCTCTGCTGTTTTTGTTGGTATTGACGCGACGTCGGTAGCGGTGGAATTCGGATTCGCGACCGCAATAGTTACAGGATTACAACTGTACGCCCGTATGGTATAGGTGGAGAAGAAAAAAAAAATGAAAAGGGAAAATTTTAAGGCGAAGGTCACACCTTATAACATCAGGAAGAATCGTTACTACCTATTTATTATAAACGCGCGGCGATAATGTCTGTATTACACCGTGAACGGGCCGGCGCGTATTATAATAGATGCTATGCTGCACGTGCATACCTATATGTATACCTTATACATACATACTTATTTCACATATTTAAACGTGCACATAATATACGACCCATGCGTACCCCATCCACACTGTTATTATTACCTGAGGTGAGCGTCGTATATTAGGGCGACGGGGCTACCATAAAGTACAATATACTTATAACGCGACACCGACGGTCGAGACGGCCGCGCGTTACCTGCACCAGTTGTATTGTTGTAGTCGGCTTGAAAATCGGTTTGAGCCGGTCTTTATTTTTTCTTTTTATCCAAAATCGGATTCAGAATCGGTCGGGGGCGGTTACCCCCCGGCTCGAACAATTGCCCGCGGGGGTGTGATGGTCGCGGCGGCGGCGGCAGTAAAGGCGGGAGGATAGGTGTGTGTGTGTGTGTATCATTCAGAGGCGGAAAAACAACACACACACATATTATATGGCTACATGAGTATACACGCAGGTTACGGTGTGTAAGGGCAATCGGCGATGGACGATAATGATGTTTTCTACACTGCGCCGACGTATATATACACACATATATTATATTATTATTATTATTATTATATTCTCTCGGTGTGCCTAATCAAGGAGCATACAATAAAACGCCTCGCGTATATACCTACCGACATAATAATAATAATAAAAATAATAATGATTATAACGTAATATGATTATTGGACACTGCTGCAGCGAGGGTGTAGATACATAACACGCACGTCGTTATGATGATAATAATATAATCATGCGCTGACTGCAGTCGGCCGTAAAATTGCATAATATTATTATGATGTATTTATTGTCGTACTGAAAAGCAAATCGTTTTTTGTTTTTTCTGCACTGCACGCAGTACACACGAGATAAACGTTAACCGACAAGTACCCTAAAGATTTAAAAAAAAAAACGTAATTAATTCGAGAGGGTAAAAAATGGACAGTAGTGGGATTAACAGGCAATGAATTTAACAAAAAAAATCATATCATACGAAATTCAGATCACTGCGCCATAATATCATTATATTAATTTTGATTATCAATTATGTTATTTTTATTTGCACCTGTATTCGGATATAATATATTTGAGACCATTGGGTTTCATAATGTTTGGCACAAATACAAATAAATAACATTATTAGTCTATTGGTCTATTACTTATGGTATAGGTACCTAATGTTTTTAAATTTTTAATAGGCAAATCTCAATTTTCATATGTTTTGTAGGTGTGGTTAGTATATTATGAATACCGCATACGGTGGCGCCGATTTATATTTCATGTTATGGGAAAAAATACTGATGTTGGACCCACCTACTTAAAAAAAAATGTTTACTGCTTTCGAATAGTGCATTATAATCACGATATACTGCCATATTCATACTATTTTTGCCTATTATTTACACTTACCATAATTGTTAAATCATGATGATGTTTAAATATTAAATACCACTAATGACTGATTACTTATCATCACCCACCCACCCACCTCACCCAATCATAAATAGTTCTGGGGAATTTTCCCCCCGTTGATACCCGTGTTCCGGCGCCACTGAGTATGATTATGATAGATATTCGGGGAAATAAATAGTTTCAGGTTTAACAAAGTCTTAATAATGACTCCATCATTAACAAACGATACTGTCCCACTTGAAAATAAATTATAAGACCAACGAACGGAAATAAGTCGGTAAATTTAACGAGTTAAATTGCAAAAATCACACGCCACCGAATCCGCGGGACACAACAACGCGCATATATAGTTGTAGAGAACATAAAACACTCGCACGGCGACAACAATAATATTGAAAAGTGAAAACTATTGGCTCTCCGAGGCCCGTCGCAGTCACACGGTCCAACAATAATAATATTATTGTTGTTGTTTTTAAATATTTTTAAATACCTAACAATATTATCATTATGTGAAAAGTGCGCATATTATAGCAGCGGTCGTTGGGCGTTTGGTGCGTGCTGCTGAGCTGCAGTGAACGGTGTGGCATTCCGATGGGAAATTTATTTGGGCACCGATATAATAATAATAACACCAAGTAGGCCTATTTAATTATAATATGATTTATTTTATTATAATAATATATAATAATAATATATTATATTGTACGATGGCTCTCCGATGGTATATACACGGGCCCCGCGTGATACGACCAACCCCCCGCTGAGGGGCTGTGGAAAGGGATAGGCGCTTTGAAAAGTACGATAATAATAATATTATATTAACAATACGCTCAGAGTATATGTATATTATATTATATGGTATAAGAAAACAACACACGTTGTGAGCAAACATACGACGACGACCGGTTAGGAGACTTAAACAATATAATAATATTATTAGTCAAATATTTGTTTATTATTATAATAATATAATAATGTCGTCGTCGCACTTATGTCCGTGGGTAACGCAATGCGTGTAAACACATAAATCCCCTTAGCTCCGGCGACATATTTTGTTTATAGTGTAGTATTTTAAGTTATCGGTACCTATACGTTAGCTGCAGTGCGTGTATAATATTATACATCTAAATATATATATATCGAATCTCGCCAAATTTAAATAATATTTACAATTACATTAGGGTTCGTAGGTTTAAAATATAGGTACTCTAGAAAAAAAAGAATCTGTTCTCGATAATATTGTACAATAGCAGCCAACGATAAATCCAGAATATGTTTATAAAGTTGTCATAATATGTTTTGGAGTTTGATGCTTAAACGGTTACAGTATAACCACGAGAATGCCCCAAAAAATTAAACAAAAACCACACCTACATATAATACGTCATATTAGATACTGCAGCAATATGAAGTCTCAAATAGTCGACCAGCCTTAGAAATGACCAATGTAGGTGCAAATGTTTTGTAATACGCATTACATTGTTTTTTCGAATTTTCTCTTCACAACGACGATGCGCGTCAGAAACCGAAAAAAGTAAATTTGTGCAAAATATCATAATATTAGAATGATGCATAATATTGCCTATAGTATGATTATGAATCAGCGACCGATTATGTGGTAACCTCATGAAACGATAATTATTTTATAATATTGTTACTTCGATAATAGTGCGGGAATCTGCATAATTTAAAATAATATATTATAATATCGTATCGTATTATTAGCGTAGGCTAATATTGTATCGGATTGAATAATATAACAATATATAGGTAGGTAATATTATATATCGTTATATTTATCTACACGGCTGAATTAGGCCGAACGCCGCCATTGCTTTTCTGTTTATTATTTTTCTTCCGCAGTTTCACACTGTATATTATTATAAAGTACGGTCGAGTGTCCATTCTTACTCGGCACAACTATACGTAGGTACACGCATAATAATAATGGAAGTATAATATATTGTGTTATATTATTTATGCACGCATATTATGTGCCCATCGAATATCGACAGTTTCGTACGTGGCCGTATTTCCATAGACCTTGAGGTCTGGCTTAAAACGCAGAAGACGTTGATATAATATATACCTACCCGAAAATGTGGACATGAGCTTATTGCAAATATTGGTATATGCGTTGCACGTGACTATAATTCTGTGGGTGTATAGCATTTGATAATATATCGAACTATTCACGAAGAAATGCGTATAATGCTACCATAATATTATGGTTATAAAAATCTCAAAAAAAATTGAAACCAACGTCTTACGACCTGGATAACAGAAATACGTCTACAAGTTACAGCCCTGTACACAGGTTCTTTTAGATAATTGGTTGAGCAAAGATCAACGTTTTAGAATAATATGTATCGCTTTAATCTTAAACATTACAGAAAGTGATTCCTGTTGAAATTTTGATATAATACATATCGAAAATACTAATTCAACATTTCTTTATAAGTTTAAGTTCAAACTTCGTCAAAATCATGAATTTTTGCAAATTAATTTGAAGTTAAAATTTAAAAGGTCGTAAAAAGTTAATAATTCGAATATTTAGTTTCACAAGGTATGCCATTTAATTTTTTGTCAGATAAATTAAAAATAATCGACAATACATAGGCAGTCACTATTTTTTTTACAAGAATTTAAAGTTTGAATTTTGATAAAATTGGAAATATCAGAGATTTCAAACGTTAAGCTAATGATTATACCTCAAATTACGATCTAATAGATACTCATAAGTTATAACTTATATTATTGTAGGTAATTCAAAAGATGCTAGATAATCGACGAAACTTGATTAATTTCACTAGGAATATTATAAAATTCTAATATTATTATAATTTTCTATTAAGTATAAAAAAATAAACGATGACATTTTTAAAATAGGCTAATCATATTATTCTGCCATCCTATTCACATAATTTTACAGTACGTCAGTAAAAACTTACACCATTTATAATATACGATGTTCTTGGATAAAATTAGTTAAACTTGACAAATTAAGATAATAATAATAATGTAAATGTAATATAAGATTAAAAAAATTATTCTTAATTTATTAGAATATAATAAGAAATAATTAGAGGCTAGCAGAAATATTTTTCGTACGCAACAGACTATTACCTATTAAACTCAAATGTATCACATACATTACCTGTACATTACATTGGAATGACAAATATTCTATAAAATTATTTTTCAATTTATTAATTGATTTATTTTTATTTATTTAAATTTTATGCAAAACCTGTGGCGCTAAAGAACGACATAATTGAACCTACAAAGATTAATTAGTTCACATTTACTTCAGTGATGCATACAAATATATAATACATCAGTTTCTAAAAATTAGTATTTTATATTTTCTTAAAAATGTTTGATCTTAATAAGAATTAAAGAGTTTAACGGACGTTCCTGCAGGGTTGAAATATTCTGACCCATGGAAGGGAATACTCGATTCTCTTCTTTCCCTTTCGCACATTCATTGGCCGTTGCATTTTTTTATGTGAGTTTCAGGTATAGTGGTTCATAATATATTTACATTTATAGTTTTACTTGTAAATATTTAACTATAAATAACTAACTTTTCAATTAAATTTTAGACATTTTAAAATTATATATAATATGGTTACAAAATCAAACATGCGATGACAGTATGGACTATATTAGTTTAAACTATGTGTAGACATTTCTATTTTTAAATGGCATTCATAGGCAGTTGTTTTTTTTTTTTTTTATTCACTGTTTTGGCATCTAAAACGCTTGTTAAAGTGTAATCCTGTAACAGATGTCAATAAATTAAATAAAACAATAATAAAAAGTATGATATTATTATGTTGTTGTAAATAAATGCAAATATCATTTGCTATACTTTATTAAAGAAACTAGTGTAATAATTAATGACAAGAAATGTTGCACACATAGTTGACTATTATAAATGAAAATAATTATAAAATCAAACCACTATATTATGCTATATAATATGATCATAAATATTTAAATCGTGTTTTCTCGGAATATCAATGCAATGTAAAATCGTGAAATATTAACGGCAATTATCGATTCAATTTCAATTTACATACATTTACATATTCTACAAATATATTTTACGACTAGCATTAATAATCCAATTATCACGCATATTGGAATTTATTTAAACGTTGTGTACTAAAAAAAAAGCATTTATTTAACTATTACTATTTTCCATATTATAATCCGCAATGGACCGTATACCGAAGTTATGTATATATAAAATAAAAAATAACTTGTTAACATACAAATTATTTAAATTGATTGACTCATACGGTTGTCCCTTGGACGTTCAATAGCTGCAGATATCATAATTATTATTATATTATTATTTATGTATATACTATTATACAATACGAAAATTAATGAAATAGGTATATAAAATAGTTGTTTCAATCTTTGAGAATGAGTTTCGAATACTGTTTTAGTACCAATTAAAATTATACAGTCGTAGACCTAGTATAATAAACAATCATTCCTATTCATTCAATTATTTTAAAGATTAAAAACACGCTTTCGAAGTATAATATACTATAAATAAATAAATACTTTTTAGAAGACGTTTTATTTGTATTGTAGTTTGTATGAAAACGCTAACTTTATAGATCTTCGTTTTTCAAGGATAAAATAATATAGACAAACACAGAAACAAACGGTTATCGAAGAACAAAGTATAATAGTTGTATGTATTTTGCATTTAATATAATATATAATAAAACATTAAATAACATTGGAACTCCAATAGACATTCGTCTCGATTTTAAGATCATAATCTGAAACAACGAAAAAAAAAAGTCTGGTTTTAAAACAACGGTTTCCACTAATATGAGAAAATGAGTTGGTAACACATTTTTTATTGTGTTTATACTCAATGAAATTTAATCAATAGTATGAAATCAGATCAATTGTGTTTAATATTTCTGATTTGTCGCATTCACTACAACACGATTACAATACCATCACACGAAATATATTATGTACAGCACGTTTCATTCAAACTTCTATTAAAAAACATAGATCGTACTATATTTTTCACTGCTGGAAAATAAATCGTACAACTTTGTTTCAAGAATTTTCTACGGTCGTTTGATAGCTATATAAGTATTAAGCCGTAACAAGTCCGTTGTCGCCTTTAGCAGGCGACTGAACGCAGATTTTGACGAAGCAGCGGAATATTTATAATACGTCATATTTATATTGTAAATGCAACAACAACTATCTTGTGACTAAAAAATAAAAAAATGCGTTTCAAACCTCTGCCCGCTGCATGCGCGGGGCTGCAGGTCGTACAATTAATAATACGTGGCGAAAGATGAAAATTAAGTAAGAAGTGGTTATGTAATGTGTACATAAAGGCACGGAAAATACGACTATTGTGGAAAGAGTTATGGCCATAATTTCGTCGGGCATAAATAATAAAGAGTATAAAAAAATAACGTTGGCTACGTCGTTTGTAAACCGTACAAACAACATCGGTGCACCGTGAAAAGGAGAAATTTTACCAAGTCCGCTCATATCATTATCATACTTATCTTACACATCGTATAATTATAACATGCGAACACGCGTGTGCGTTTGAATCTATACACAATATCCGATTATTCAGTACCACATCGGTGATTGAAATACGACCAAAGTGTCGGTTATCGATTGCGCAGACCGTAAAATACGTTCGCAGACGTGATCACCTCTGTAATACAACGAAATTTATTATTAAATCGCGTATCATGCCGGAAATCCGATTATATTATAATATGTTATAGGCACCTACTATTTAATATTGATTATTATTATCGTTTTTATACCATAATTTTCATTTTTTACTGTTTATTTTTTTATTTATATTTAAAAACAATAAGTAACACGGTTCAAATATTTTTAATTTACTGTCCACGTATACCTACATCTTTTCGTGGTTTTATTGTTATATGGTAATTTAAAACATTAGTTATTTAAATTAAATAGAAAAACTGTATATCTAGCTATTAGCTATTTTATTATAGGGATAAGAAATTTTGAATATATAAAAAAAAGTAAACAGAAGGGACACAGCCCCCATCATAGGTTCCTACCCTGAATCAATATCTCAACTGACTGTATTAAATTAAATTATGTTATATTATATTATTATAAAGGTTTATTACTTTGCATTAATTGTGTGTGAGGTCACAGAGAAATTTCCAAATTTTAAGCTATTTCAGTGTATGGTCAGTAAATATTGACTTTATAAATTATAACTTTTTTTTGACACTGGATTCGAATAAATAAAATTATTTAAGTCATTCTCATTATAAAAAAACTTTGGTTTATAACTTTCTAAGGCATGTGTCAAAATAGCCAGTCTTTTTTAAAAACATTTTTCAAAGTAATAACTTTAAATATCCCAATTATTCACTGGGTATAATTCACTTTTTATTAGGTATTCAGTTTACAACTATATACTTATAATAGTTATAACTTATAAATTATAATTATACCAATTATCAAACCCTTGAGACAAATCGAAATTTTTTTTTTACTTTAAAAAATGTTTAAGATATTATAACCTTTCAATAAGTGGTTTTAATCTCGAACTTAAATATTATAGTGCGATCACTGGATGGTTTCTTCCCTCACCCTATTCATGTTCTAAATTTATTGTAGCACATATTATTATTATGCCTTTGTGTATAGATATTAGATTGTATATTCTCTAATAAAAATTAGACTTATAAGTGTGTTGTATGTTGTTTGAGTTATTATAAATATTTATCCTCGTATGAACTTTTTTAATGAGAGGAGAAAAATTTATTATAAAAAATATATTTTTAAAATAACTATTGACTCTAGGGGGATAATTATATTCGGTACCATAGTAAACTATATGATATCATCTGCGTTCAGTTTATTGAACTACAAATAATTATTTATCATCTTAAAGTCTGTGAAATCATTATTGGACGGGTGTACCTGAAATAGGCAATAACAATGTAGAACAAAATGCAAGCATGATATTGATTACTATGTTTTAATAAATATTTGTCTCTGCGGAGTTTAACATGGAAATATTAAACTGCACATTATAATCATATTACAATGACTGTTATTGTATATTTTTGTAGTCTCTGTGGAATATTATTATATATAGGTGCTGTCCATGTATTATATTATTATTAATAAATCATTATGACATCTGGGCGAACCACTGTCTTTTGGGATTGTTTTTTTGTTTTTGTTTAATCCGCATTATAATATTAAGTGATCAGTAAGACCTATACCACTGTTCGCCTTAAACACGAATCATTTGGTATGACAAACCGACATTTAAATTTTATAAATTAAACCTGTTGTAATTTTGACGGGCTTATATGAATTAAATAATTCGTGGTTATATCAAGTCCCACCTACATATTATATTATAATACATATATGGCTATAATAATAATATACTATTTGGTACGTACGACTTAATTATATACACAATAAGCTAGATAATATAGAATATTATATGCTAATTATTTCCTGCACTTCACCTAATTATTGAAAAACATTATTAGGTACCTATAATGTATATTGATGAAGATGGATGTGTATCA
>NC_042494.1:10536727-10541679 GCF_005508785.2 Acyrthosiphon pisum
CGGCGGAACTTGGAACTTGACTCGATCAATTGTCAATACGTGCGTAACAAGTTCAAAATATATTAACTCGATAACTAAGAAATTACGGTTGATAAGTGTTTTTTTTTTGTACGGGTGATTGAACACTAAAAGCTCGCATTGGATGTGAAAATCGGCACGTAAATAAAGTAAAAGATAGAAGCTGTGGTGATATTTGCGCGAAATAAAAGACACGACACAATGGACCTTCATGTGCAACGCGCACAACACTATTATGTAGTATGTCTACCCAGCTATATTGTATACCGTCAGATTATCAGTAAAAAATACACCTCTGCAAATTCTCGACCGACAACGGACTTTGGGTCGAGGTAAAAAAAAATCTCAACGGAAAATAAGATTACATGTTATAACCGTTTGTAACGCAATCCCGCGAGTTATCGGGTCTTTATATCGTGTGTGTGGTTTTTTCCTCTTTAAATTATGTATAAGCGTTATTATTAATATATCGTATATCATATTTTATTCTACGCACGTTTAGTGGTGCACGTTATATACCATATGTGTATACTGCGTATAGTGTAAGTTGTTTTCCCGCCGCAGCAGCAGCAGCGCCACACATGTGCCTAAAATAATATAAAAAATGGTCCGGAGCGAAACTTGATCGAAAATGCAATATTTCGTATGAAAGAATGACGTGGAAAAATATGAATACTTTAAATTATTCTGAATGCCCATAGAGGTAGAAACCTCGAAAGCGCTTTTATTGTTTTCAATATTTAATCCTATTGTTAATATTGAAATCTTGTGTAAATAAATAATATTTCGGGTGAGTGTCTCGATAGTTCCTGGCATTATTAATACACTTTGAATAATGACAAAAAAGACCAAAATTCGTTTTTATGAAAAACGGACGTGTTTTACATTATAATAATATTTTGAAAACGTGAGAAAAATATAATTATTAACAAACGAACTCGTAGTAGACTCGTAGTTTGCAGACCTCTAGAGTTTATTATACATTTGCACACAATACATACGTTAGATTTGGTGCCGGAATAAATAGGATAGGTAAGCATCATAATGATAATATGATCTGTTCACTCGCCTTTTACAAGCCTAACCTAACCAATGCAGACGTAAAAAAACACAGCGCTGTATACAACTGTAATAAAATACGCATTCCTCGCGGCTTCGCTCGGAATCTAAAACGTTAAAAAATTGCCTTGTCGTAGCCGTAAGCCGCGCGCGAAAATCGTCGTGTAAACCGTACAGAAACGATAATGATAATGATAATAATAATAATAATAATTGTCGTCGTCGCAGCGTTTCGCGTATGGGTAAAAAAAAATATAATAATAATAATAATAATATGCGCAATGCGTGCAGATTATCGCAGTTTTTCCCAAGCGGAGTGAACGACTCACGTACAAGAATAAAAAAATAATAATAATAAACAAACCACCAGAAGACGGATGTAAAAAATAACGTCGCGCAAGTATCCGAGATCGATTTCGAACGCGTATTCGAAATATGCTCGCCGCGCAGTGCGATGTTGTTCGAACAAACGTTTTTTTTTTTCCATACATGCATTTTTTCCCTTCACATATTATTATATTATATTATTATTATATCGTCTTCCGTCCTACATATTATCATTATATACATATATATGTATATAAAATATTATATAGTGTATTGTACGGCGTGTACGTATTATTATTATTTTTTTCTTTTACTTTTTACAACAAATATCATTACCGGTCCACCACTGGTCGCATATGAGCATATATGATGTGCAATGTGTGTGTGTGTGTGTGTGTGTGTGTGTGTGTATGATTACGCGGCAATACAACATTCCTGTCCCGTGTCTTCCCCGCAGAGGCGTGAATTCTTTTGAAAAACCTCTTTGCCATATAATGTACACACGCACACTGCACTCAGCGTAATGTAATCGCGTCGTCGTCCTTCTGTGTGCACGCCGATCGGTGGTGTATGTGTATTAGTTGGGGGGGGGGGGGGGGGTAGACGATGGCCAGTGCAAAACACTATAATACCTACACTTCGATATTCGCGTGTGTGTTTATTATGATAATATATGCGTATAATAATATAATAATAAAAAGTGCTATAAATGCGCTTGGAGTACACATAATATAATATGGCTCGTCTGTATATATATATACATTATTCCACCTTTCGCCGAAATTCAGTGGCACGCACAGAGGGGTACGTGAGTGTCAGCAGACACCCGTATATAAAACGATGGGTGGTGCATATTGTGGCTGTGGTGATATCAAAGGGGATGAACAATAATATGTTATTTGCGCAACGTCAAGACGTATTATGCGATGGACAGTCGTAAAGCAATAATCATCTCCCGAGATAAAATGTTATTCTGCAACTAAAAAGTATAAAATTATAGGTAAATCTGCATTTTTGATATCCAAGAATTGTTAGTAAAACGCTTTGTTATATTATCAATAGTGTTGAGAGATTGCAAGTAGTCGAATTCGTTTATAAAAAATTACCAATTTGAAACTGCACCTGAATAATATTTACTTAATCATTGTCTTACCTTGTAATTAGTTAAATATTTAGAAATATCAAATAATATTCAAATATTTAGTTGAGTTGTCTAAAATATTTGAAAACTAAGATATTTTTTTTTTAACAAAATTATATCTTTTATACTCGAAGCCGTTAAAAGTTAAGACATTATAATTATAATGCGTCATCAACCGATGGACAGTGTTCAAACAATTTGGATTAGGACTAATAAATGTGCAGGTCATATTTGACCCGATGCACGATCATTCCGATTCGCGTGTGTGAAAATAGCTCCCGGAGTGCAGTCCAGTGCAATTAATCGCGACGAGAGGTTTTTATCGTCACTTGTCGTTGTAGCTTATTTTTTTCCGCCATTCTCAGCACAAAGGTTTAGCATTATAAAATATTGTGTTATTACGCATCATGTGTGATGGGAACCGTTTGCGATCCCGTCCCAGTCAGCGTTTTGCAGACACCTTATATTTCTATCGCGCCGCGGCGGTCGTTTTAACGTCGTCGCGTATAATATAATAATATATTATTTTTTCCGCGGAGTCGCAATCGTCCGCCGAGGACGGATCGGTCAAATTTCATTTAGAACAGATAAATTCGATGTCTTACACGGCGGTGGGAAGATCGTTTATTTATATTTTTTATATTCACACGTTTCGGTTTTTATTTTCCCGCCGTCCGACGCTCGAAACGGATTGCAGTGCGTTTCTCAGACCACGCGTACCGCGGCGGCCGTCGCATTAAAAGTTATACACACTATTAGGTATATTATATATTATCATATACAGCGTTCGTTTGTGTTGCGGCGTGACGTGTTTAGTGTTGACTGTTATTTTTTTTGTCAACACCCTGAGGACACGCGTAGATTTACAACGTCTCTGTCGTTACATATTATATATGGGTACTGTTATTATTACTAATACGTGTTTTGACCGCAATTCGGTTTATACCTAAGTACCCAACACAATATACATCCGAGTATAATATATATTAAAAAAAGTGTAACTACCCTGCACACCCAAATATAATAACGGCACTGCATACAATATAATATTACATGTTCACCTGTTGCACTTGTCAAATGTCACGCCGAACGAAATCGGTAATTTACACGCGCGCACGCTCATCGTCTGTAGTTGCAGACGAAACGCATAAAACGCTTTTAACGTTTTTAACAATAATACAGTACCGCGAGTACCTATTGGCCATATCATAATTTACGTAGAAACTACGACTTACGTCGCTGCGAGTATAATATAATAAATACCTATTATTATACGGGCCAGAATGCGACGGTAAAATATAGAGATGAGGATAATATTATGTGTTATGTATTATATAGAGACTCACATGTAAACCAGTTTTCGAATCGCCGTGTCCTATATTATACTTAATTTTTTTTTTCGTAGAAAAATAACCAAACTCAATAGTTCTATATAGGAATAGGAGCTATACCTATAATATTATACTTTCAACGAATCAAAAACTCGTAAATCGTAGTTAATTTACTTATGACTGCTGCAGTAGAATTTACTGTAATATTGAATAGCGGACGTTCAGACCTCGAAGAGTATACGAAATAAGAATAGGAAGTGGACGACTACGTACTCATACGGGGATGATTGGGGTGAGGCGGTGAAATTCATAATAATTATTATACCGAATTACGTTTGGTTGTCAAAAAAAATAAATATTATTACAACTGCTGCTGTTGAAATATAATTTTTCGAAAGTCATCGCCAGCAAACGTCCACTACCGGACTTCGATTGGCAACGCTGCAGTTATATAGGAATTTATTATACTGTATATACATAAACATTATATTCACTGACATCCGTAGTCTTTAGCCTCTAGGGGTTATTGTGGCGACAAAGAGTGGAAAAAAGGGTCTCTTCCGCCGACGCCACAGTTGTCGTCTGAATTTATAGTCGACGGTTATTACGAAATCTAAGCGTTTCGTCTTGCTCGCGTACCTCATTGTGCAGTATTTTTCAGAAAATATTTTTATAGGTTCAAAAATACTAAACACCGGATCGAAACTGAGCAGCGCGGTAAGTTTGGGGGTGACTCGAAATTTGAAAAACCCTGCAGATAATAATATACCTGTGACAAAAAGGCGTATAAATCATGCACGACCTTTTTTTCGAGGTTGGCGAGTTTTTGGAGTGCCTGGAGCCACGCCACTATTATACACACAACATAATATAAAATAAATCATATTCAAATAATAGTGTATACAGCACAATGTTCTCGGTCGACCCGTGACAATAGTTTAATACAATAATAGTATAATATGTATTGTTGTTAAGTACCTGTGCGGTATCGGCTGGTGGAACGCGCCCATGCCCGGACGTTGACGGGCTGGACGTGGCCGGGCGGTATGAGGCTCGGGTTCCATATGCACCGATCC
>NC_042494.1:10541779-10542867 GCF_005508785.2 Acyrthosiphon pisum
AATTAAACAATGTATAAAAGAAATAAGGAAAAAAAGACAAATCAAATCTTTTTTTTAAACATAAACAAATGTAGAACCATCCTGGTAAATATTATAATGTATAATATTATAAAATATTAACATAATTTTTAATAAGCAGATATAATACATCGTACGTTGATTGATAATCTTATAAGTTATTGTGTAGGTATCAGAAATTTTAACGAAACACTGCATCAAAAAATCCCTTTGTATTTTCACACTTTCACTCAGAATCTTAATAATTATAGTAGGTACATACTGACAGCAGCATACCAATTACCAGTATACTTATTAATTACTTTGTATACTTATACGAATCTACTTATTCATAATCTTACCTTTAACTAAAAATATTGTTGAAATGTACAATTAATATTGGTAGTCAGCCTTGACACATGTGTACAATTTAGTATCTAGTTATACGAGCGTAAGATTCACTCTTTATACCAGTGGTTCCCAACCTTTTTACCACCACGGACCACTTCGACAATATTTTATAGTTCGCGGACCACCTCAATTTTTACGTAAACTAGGAAGACCTTTTTTTTTTTTTTTTTACAAGAATACAAAAAATTTAAATTTTTATCATTTTACTTTACTTTTTATTACTATACTATTATATATTATAATTCTACTACTTTACTATACAAAATAATTTAATTTGTTAAAAATTCAATTCAACACAAATTACTATAATTAAAAAAAATGGGTATCATACTATTATTTTTATAAAAGGCAAATTTAATTATAAAAACAAGTTAATGTGATTTTTGCGCTTGCATTTCCTTTACTAACAAAGATATTCTTGGGGTAATATTGCTCAAAGCTACACGCATGTCTTTAGTGGCGTCCAGCCGATTTCTTTGTTTGTTTTTAATGTAGAGCAGTGCGGAAAATCCTTGTTCGCACATATAAGTTGTTGAAAACATGACTAAATATCTTAGTGCGATTTCTCGAAGCTTAGATACGTAATTGCTTTTTTACACCAAAACTCTTCGATATTCATGGAAGATTCAAACGTATCCTTACAGTTTCGATCATTTTGTAACTCTATCAAATCTTCCTGG
>NC_042494.1:10542967-10573702 GCF_005508785.2 Acyrthosiphon pisum
CTATCTATCTATATTCTCTATATATAAAAGACAAAAAATGTTTGCGACTGACTGTATCATTTATGAATGCATATCCTAAACCGTTCATCCGATTGCGATGAAATTTGCTACAGAGATAGATTAGACCTCGGGGAAGAAGATAAGCTACATTTTGTCGCGAAAAAAGGTAAATAAGAGGTCCAACATAAATTATTGCTATCGGGTTTATTTAGTTTTAATAATAATAATTAATACAATTAATGCGAAAAGCCTGTTAGTACACAAAATGTACATTTGAGTTCGAACCACAGTTTCGGTGAACCAATTTTTTGCATTTTAAAATAATTCATATACTTTAGAGTTAAATACTTAAATTATACATTGATATGTACGCACCACTCATATAATCACAAAAACCTACCAATAGCAACGTATTGCCATGTATGCTAGTTTATTATAATAATTTATACCGACATATTATAAAAAATCGTTTTAATATTTAGAATACATTTAATTCTGTATAATAATATTTGGTATTTATATAATATACTGTCTATCACTTACTATATATATAATGTTTATCCATGTATTTTGTAATGAATATGGCGACCCAAAACATACTAAAAACTGCTGATCCAACAATCATAGATTTGATATAGATTTCTGGATCGACTAGAGCGAGAGTCTAAAATATTTAACATTTTTGTATTTAAAGATAAAAAATAAAACAAATTATAATTGCGGTAGGTACTTACCCCTCTACATGCTGCAGTGTAAGTAACGTTAGTTGATGTCCTGCATTCGCATACTGTATGGTCACCTTTGGCTGCAATAATTGTTGCGTACATATTTGGCAGTCTTAATCGAAAGGTGTTCAATCTGCGTATTGTATCGAATCGTGGCGTTAGTAAGCGATATTTGTTAGTAAAAAAAAAATAAATTCATCTATCTACCAAAACCTAAAATCATACATTTATACCTATTACAATTCTTAGAACTCGCGGGTTCAAATAGAGTACTAGATACAGATAGATTTTGCATGCGTATCCTAAATAATATGATGTTATAATTTATAGACTATATCATTGTATAATAAAATAATTATTGGGAACGAGGGGATCTTAAAAAAGTGAAAATCATTTAGGTTTTATTATTAAAGTAACTACTTATATAAATTGTTTGACAAAATAATTTTGATATTTAATAAGCTAATTCTAATTATCCAAACATTTTAAACTCACGTTAACATTGTCATGAATAGCAACAAGAATGTCAATGATGACGGGGTTAAATATGGTTGTAAAAAAAAAGGTTTTATTTGGATCCATCCTTTTCTTATAAACTTTGTAACAGATATTGATGGCATAGATTTTAAGGATTGTTCTTCTGATATTTCTGATCTTAAAATGCTAATCTAAATAATATCATATTTATGATTTGATAAAATATAGATTAATCAATTAATATTTTTAAATTTGTGTAAAATACAGCATGTAGAATACTTACAGGATACGATTCCGGTGGATTGCCTGTATTTTGTGAATATATTTTTCGAAACACATGTAGAGCTTCTTTATGGCGACCGACTGCCATTAGGAACTTTGGACTTTCGTCCATAGAATAAACTAAGAATGCTGCTAAGAATACCATGACTGAACAAGTCATCAGGAATACTCTCCAATTATCAATAATTAGATTTCCATTCAAAAATTGAAAATTGATATCCATTGGAATCAAAAAATACGCCACAACTACACAAACAATAATTTTTATTAATGAATAAATAATGTTGTGAGAAAAAACAATTTAATAAAGAAAAAACACGTACGCGGTTGTAAAACAAAAGCGAACGACGAAAATCCTCCTGCGTACAATACGATTTTATCTCGATGTTCTTTATCATAGAATTCAGACAAAAAAGTAAATGCAAGAGAATATGGACCACATGTTCTGAAAAATTATTTGATGCATTTAATCAGTAGCGTAGCCAGGATTTTACTAGAGAAGGACTGATAATTTGTTACCTACATAGAGGGACCTTAATTAAAATCCATCATAATTTTGGATGTTGATGCCGGTGGGTGATGGGTATATAACATGTTTGTAGAAACTTTCATACAAATTACAATCTTAGTACATGGTTAAGTATTAGTGTATTATTGCACAGTAAACTGCAAGCTAAAAGTACTAATTTTCCTGAAATTTTGAGGTGGGTTGCAGTCCCCTTAATATATCTGGCTACGCCAATGAATTTAATACCTACTATAATTTAGTACGGGGATGGATAAGTGACAACTGGTAACTCACATATCTACGACTTATCCATTTAAGCTAGCTTAGGCATCGAAAAAGTCACTTAAAGGACAATGCAGGACGTGTGACTTTAAAGTGGCACCTTAAGAAGTTTGAATGGCCCATCCCTTCAGGTATAATGTGTGTTGTGTAAATTCATATACTTCCTTTGATAAAATGAGCAAATAAATAATAATATGTAATACTCACGCGACTCCACAGAAGAACTTGAGAACAACCAACACCCAAAATCTTTGAACGAGCCCCGAAAGAAACTCCATAATTCCACTCAACAGTATGCCATAGAATAATAATTTTTGTCTTCCCAGCGTATCGATGAGAAAACCCCATACAAAAGCACTCGAAACCATACCTGCGAAAAAAATCGCTACAATGTCAACAATACGTGTTCATAATATTATATATGTACATTGTACACTGTACATAGTCCGATATGATATAATACGATATATCAGTAACGACAGATCTCCACGATATTGCACCACATTAAGACTGTATAAGTAATATTATGGTGCTGATATTTGAGAACTTGCCTACGTAAACAGCTCCGAACAGCGAGCCCTCTTCCAAAGGCGACAAATCGAAGTAACATCTTACCGCCGGCAATATAAACGACGGTGAACTGGTGCAGAACAACGAAGTCAGTGTTAAAGGTATGTACAACACGAGCATTCTTTTATTGTAAATGCCATAACCTAAAATGCACGCGTCGATAAAAACCGATAACATTAATTACCAATACTCAATAGGTTAGGTTAGGTAGGTAGGTACTTATACTTATACATATTAAAGAGTGTTACCCGTTTCTGTCAAAATTATATTGAGAGTTTCCACCAAAGACGAAAAAGATACCTACGATTCCCATTTCCGCCGAAAATAGTTTGGTAATCAATTATCATAAATCTAACTAAGAGGGTACTATGGGGTACTATAGCACTTCAACATTCAATTTAGCACACCCAAATCTTGTCTATTTACACTACCTATATAGACAACGATAATAATTGTCGATAACGGAAATATAAACTGTATCAGCATCGCAGCCATCAAGATATTTGTCAAATAAATAGAAAAATAATATTAGACAATTATTCAACTATTAAACTTTAATAGCACTTGGTCAATCACCAATGACATTAATTTTCAACTGATGAATCTATGATAATTTATGAGATATTTTAAAAACTATAATTGAATTGTATTATTTAACTTAGATATTATTATTACATGTACCTACTATATTTTTTATGACATTTTAAAATATTTAAATACAATGGATATAATACCAATTATGATACGCAATTACTCTGACATTAGTGTACACAGTACGGATATGTTTGTTATGTTTGTATATGGTTCCCAAATAATATTTGGCGGAAACGTCTTTTCATCAAAATACATTTTTGTGGAAACGGGAATCATATTTTTTTGTTTTTGGCAGAAATGGGCTGTCCATGGAACCGGGTTTTTGGTGGATAAAGGCTATGCTCTATTAAAAAATATCGGTTTAGCTAATTAGTGCAGTAATTTTTTTTTCACCATTTTTGTTTAAGAGTTAAATTCTGGTTTTTGACATTTTTCAATATAATATTGAAAACAAAATTTTGAAATTTGACCTAATTTTTATATTTTATTTTTTATACCTACCTACCTAACCTATTGTGGTAACGAAAATGAATAGTTTATTGTTTTTTATTGTTTTTTAAATGATTTTTCTTATTTTGCTACGAATTGTTAAGTTAATATATTCAAAAATTTAATTATTACTACCTACGTAATATATGGAGTATAATAACTCATAAGTTTCCTTATCTTGGTTCATATTATCACTTTGTCCTTTACTAATACTCTCGTTTAAATGTTGAACAATTATAATTAATTAACCGTTTGTTCGTTTTTAAATGTATGAACTAACATACAAAATTCCAAGAATTTAATTATATATGATTATTAATAAGTAATAATACTAACTATGGTACCGTAAAAAATTAAAATTAAATGATATTATTTCTACAAACGACTGAGAGAAATTGTTGAATAAATTAAAATTAAAAATATAACTAAAAATGAAAAACCTTAAGATTTTTAGTAATCTTCATTGCTGTTTACATCATGTAAATCGTTGCACCTAAACTACAATAATATAATATAATGTAATATCTTACCCGTATGGCTAATGGCTGTTTCGAAATCCGCCGGAGTAGGCTCAATTTTATTGATATCATCATTTGTTCCTACAACCATTAAAACAGCTTAAATATCGTTTTAAATAATATTATTATACACTTATATTGTTTATTTATTATGAACCCGAAATGGTTTTTACTTGGCTTTACGAAGACGAGTATTGTTCTGACTTCTGGAAGACTCTACATGATGTGCTATATATTATATGCAAAATTAAACTAATTTGCAAACATAATATATAGTTAACATTAGGCACACGTCATAGTAAATCAATTATCTTGTAAGAATCTTAGTTTTTTGTTGTACATGTAATTAGGTAATTGCAGGGTCACGTACATAATCATGAAACATTGTTCGGTAATGGTTTTAGTAACCTGTCATTGTTATAGGAATGTCTTGTTATATATGTAAGTATATATTCAATTCAAATCCAGTTAAGTATATATTATATTAATTGTTTTTTCCTCATTAAATTGTATATTAAAACAATTAAATTAAATTATAAATTAATCCATGTACCTATTACCTAAATAACTAAATACCTACTAATAGTTAATTCATAATGTATCGAATATCTATATCATATTATATTCGTAATGAATTATTTCTATAACATTACATTTTTAGCAACTCTTTAGCTATTATTTATGGCAGATGGTTCAAAATTAGAAATTAACAGTATGTTTATTTAAGTACGCATGATTAACAAGTCATATACCTACATGTAGTATGAAAATTGGAAACGCTTTATTTTGTGTAAATATATTTAAATTATATACCTACATAATAAACATACTAGCATGGCTTATGAATAAACATAATAATGAAATATAATTAGCTTAGGTACAACCATTTTCAAAATATGTATTTATTCATGAAACGATTATCCTATATAAAATAATTAATATTATCTATATTTAAAAATCAGTGGTACCACGATCGTGTATAGCTGTATTTTACATTTTTACATTTTTACCTAGGTATAAATTATAACGCACGCTGACAGAGAAGGAACTACATAGAAATCAATTTTATATATTCCTCAGAGCGATAATATTTTTGTAATACCTCTCATGAACTTTTAGACGAAATGAAAAGTTTTTAAATTCATTTTATGCAAATAGTCTTGTAAACCGGAACAAACTAATACTAATTTTCTATCATTGAAAAGTTAAATTTTATTGTTTAGACCTCATGTACTGGTCCACTGACCACTTTTGAATTAAACATCATGCAAAATATTATGAACCTAAAAAATTTTGAGTAGACATGGCATAATTTCATAAGTATTATATTAATTTGTTCTAAATATTAAAAGAATTTTTAATTTATATATAGGTATTACCTATATATATATATATAACAATATAGTATTTCGTATCTAAATTCTTATAATAATATCTAAATTTTCCAGCCACGACCACCTATTAGTAGGTAGGTAAATAAATACATAATATATCATATATTTAGTTTATACATTGTACATTAAATGTTTGTTATAATATTATGTTTAGGTTAAAGTAGTATAGTTAACAAAGTTAAACTCTCTTAAAATAATCCATTATATTGTATGGTTCAATACTCAAAAAGTATTGAATAGAACACCATATTGTCATTACCGTTAGTTCCTTAGATCTATATCAGAGTATATAATCGAACATTATAATAATATATAGGTTGAATCTTTAAGAAATATTTTACTTTACTATACCACAAACAAATCTATTGTTGGTTATCTAAAATTTTTATTTTGTTGATAATGTATACAAATTTAACGAATATTAATTAAATGTAGTAAGAAGATTAATTCCTATAAGAACCTTATAAATTGTGCAGAATGTTTTGGGAACTTCGTTGTAATATTTAGGCGAGGAAATAGTGGATACCTATTATAAGGGAAATGGATAACTGTAATACCATGTTAAAATTTAAAAATAAAATTTGACAAATTGTATTACCATTTTTTTCAGATTTGGGCTGACAACTTGGTGTGGTTAACAATTTGTTTGTTGTTTTGTGTGTTTAACTATGTATACTAAATACATTTATGTACAAAATATAAAATCAATATGAATATAATCGAACAATTTCGATTTCATATTTTTTGTATAGCTTTTTGGCTCATAGTCTGGTCTGTTGTTATTCTTTTTCAAATATTTTATTTTTAAGTAGTATTCGTACATCCGTGACAGTATATAAATACATTTATTCCACCATTACTCATGTCTCATGTTATCATTTTATAATTATCTATTCACGGTTATATAATTAAAATAACTCGACTAATTTAATACAAATCTATTCACGCCATTCCTCGGTACTCCAGTATATTATAAATACTTATAAATAAGTTATATGCTATATTTTTTCTAAAGATGAAATGTTAAATGAGAAAAACCTACAGAAAATACTTATGATAATATAAATACACAAGATAAACTACTATCATTAGAAATAGATTCCGATCCATCCTTATCCTTCACTCATTGTGGTTTTTTTTCGTACATGTAAGTCACTGAATTCAAATCTATAAGTAATTTAAGAATTTAACACATCAAGTACAGTAAACTACTATCTACTCGATGACGAGGTATGCCGTATGTATTCGAAACCTTCTTTAGGTGTATTATTTATACGATGTACTTCGATCGATAACTGGATGATTTCTACCGCTGTGGTTATAATTCTATGAGAAACCGGACAGTGTCTCCCCAGCCCAAAGTAATCCCGGTTTTAAATTAATCAGCTATATTAATTAGCTATATTAAGAAAAATTATAGAGTTGGACCATTGATTTCAAAATACAAGGACATATAGGAAACAATATTAAACCTGAAGGAACTGTTTACTGATAAAATATGGAAAATGCGTTACTACACTATTTTATTTTTGAGATATTAAATGTATAAAAACAATTTATAAATATAATTTACAATATTATCAATTAGGTATTACTGTATTAGGTATTGTGCTTTAATTCGATAACATTATATTGACATATTGTCATACTTGAAAAAAATTTACATACCTTTTTCGCATTTTTCGCCGTCTTCATGGAATTCATTCCTGTCTTTATTATCATTTTCCAATTGCAAAATCATGATTTGGGTAGTCCTGGCTTCCCAATACACACAATACACATATTATACACAAATATTTTATTTCTAAAGAATTATTACAATAATATGTTATTCAAATACCGACCGTATTTACTGTTAAACAATCTAACAAAGGTATACAATATAATATACAATAAATCCATGTGGTTATTATGTATATTATAATAACTTATAACACAATAGATTATTAATATATAATATTATTATTGTGTTTAGAGAGTGGCAGATATAAATGTCTATATTTATATTATATTTTAATTTTTAATTAACAACTATACAGCGCAATACGCATGCCATTCGGTCGGTACTATTGTATAAAACAAAAATAAATTACCTACTTGTTTTCGAAAGACATATTTTTACACAACCTAAATTACTGTAGGTATACAGTGGTCATAATAATCACGTGGAGATGCATGAAAACTATAACGAAAAGTCGTCGGTCCATTCATCGGTAGTCACGACTATAATATTATTATAATATTATAATAATACAGAAGTGTATCATCACCACTGCTCTTTACAATCTGTTGATATTATAGTAACGTAACAATCCAACCGTTTAACCGAACAATATAATTTATAATTATAAAACCACAATCACTCGTATATCATTATTCATTACATGTCATGCGACAATACATCAATAACAAACATTCGACGATACCTATACAATATATTATTTATAATATCATTATTCAGAGCGTCCAATGACTTAACTTCCAGTTATCGGATCAATATTACGTAATTATAATTAATATGAGATGTTACAACAACGGCTTCAAAACATTTTTGACACGAAACACTTTTATTCAAAACCACTATATTACATATTCAATTATAGTATTATAATTTATAATTTTATAGACATATATTTAGATACATTTTTTACACAACATCGCAAACATAATAATATATAAACGCAGCACCTCAAGCAGCGTCGTCTTATAAACTGAAAAAACTACAAAGGTAATAGGTATTATAATATGTGAATTGAATTTAAATAACAACTATCGCGTGGTAGGTACCCTACCTAATTCAGAGTGATGCATTATTATAACACCGCCACCCCCCGTCAACGTATAACGTATAATTTTAAAAATACTAACTACATCGTACGATTAAAATTATCATTCTAATTATTAAATATAATTTGTAGTCCTTAATTATTGGTACGACTTTAACATTAATTTAAAACAATTTATACATTTTAATAAAACTACATTTGATGAACGTGTGTTGTACATAAATCCAAATCCGGGAAAATTAATTTTCAATAATTTCAAAATAGTTGTGAAATAGCCTATTGAAATAAAACAAAGTTCGCAATTTTGTGGAATACTTAGATACTCATTTCTATACACAATGCAAATAGCCAATAGGTTATAATTTATACTTACCTAATATAAATTGGATTTTAACACGATTTAGTTTATAACAATTAATACGTTAAGACCCTGCTGAAAAACTATATTTTTCATTTTAATTAATCTCTTATTAGTCATTACAAAATTGGTTAGAATACAATATTACTGCGTATAAATGGGGTTCAAGGTCCCATCATTAATTTTTATCGGTAAAACTTAAGTAGATGTCAGTCACGTTATTATTTTTCTCTCTGACCCACGCACAAAATAGACAAACGGCAAAATCATTTTATTTTTATCTTAGTAAAACCACCCATTAAAAAAATTATAGAGAATATTATTTTTGAATAGATTTGATATATCAATATATAAATTTAAATAATAAAAAATACAAAATGAAAAGTCGAACCCTTAAAAATATTATTCTCTATAATTTTTGTAATATTTAATTTCGTTCTAAGATTATCTACTCAAAAACTATAAAAATTAAAAACCGAATTTACGTGATTGCCTTACATAGTTACTTACTTAGATTTATGTCATCCGTGAGTCAGGGATATAAAACAATAGTGCGCTAGGGGGCGTCATATTTTTGTTGGTGACAAAATGTTTATGTAAGCCATTCAGATCATTACCAGGCCACATAAAAAACTTTTTTTTTTTTTTTTGGGGGGGGGTCAAGTGGGGACAAAAACTGTAGAATATTTGTATAATTTATTTAATATGTCACTTATATTAGTATGAAAATATCACAATATTGTTACTATTTTTGACAAACTATGTGTAGGTACTTTTAATGAAATGACACCAAAAAATTATCAATTATAATACTATGGGGGACCACAAAATCACATCAAACATTCTTGGAAATTAAACATTAGTACAATACATTTTTTTTTTAATACTGAAAAAATATCAAATATATATAATATAAAACACTTAGGTATATCGGCGTTTATATTTATTGTTGGCAGGCCAAAGAAGGCATTAACAAAAAAGTTGGTCACAAATTATTATTTTTGTTTATCATTTCTATTTTAAAAGTTTTAAAAATGTTTTGTATGCAATTGAATAATAAAAAATATTAATAGTATAGAACAATTCTTGTTTCTAACAAATAAATGGTTTTCATAAAAAATAATTCAAAATTGATAAAGTTTGAAGTTTAATATTTAGAAATTGAGTTTTATTTTAATCTTTAGAATTTTGAGCTCTCATAACTAACCAGTTGGAATAAATGTTTATATATTTTCAAGTGAAGCTCCTGTTATGGGAGCCATTTAAGTCCTAAAATTGTTTGTACTATGGCGGTTTGTCGACAATTTGCAGTGTTTTAAATAGTACGAAAAATGTATATATTTGTGTTAGAATAATCACGGTTGTAACTTATAATCTCATAATCGTTTTTCGTATTCAATGATATTATATAGGTGTCATTGAATTCAAATTTAATACCATCCATTATATAGTGACCCACTTGTAACCTACTGTATAGCAGAGCGACATCCTCTTACCACCTTTTCTTAAATTATTGTTTCATATAAAATTATTTATCATTCCCATCATATTCTTATTCCTTTTCAACATGTTATAATTTATTACACTACTATATTCTATATTAATACACGATATGGTACTCAATTTCTCAAGAAATTGATTAAATCATATTATAAATAATATTTCCGATTATTCAATTAAGTTAAATAAAAATTATTTGTACCATAAATATCATAAATAATTATAATATTAAATTAAATAAATTCAAATGATCTAAAAGATAAATAATATACTTTTTCTCAAATTATTCAATTGTGTCACATAATATATTTTATTTTTCTAGTGGAGAAATAATGACATTAAAGTCAAAATATATATACTTATTTTTCGTTACCTAAATTAACCTTTAAAAGTACCTATACATAATTATAGGTTCAAATAATTTCAGTTTGTAATTATGAGTTTGTTATAGGTTCATATTTTTCTACTTACCACCAAGGTCTACAATTCACATTACACGTTGTATATAGAAAAACGTCCTTAAGATGCCCAATGCCAGCTAATTATTATAAGGGGCTAAATTAAAGCAATTTTTATCATAGTAATAAAATGTGATGATAACCGCCATTAAAAGATTACAATAATGAATAGGGTTGCCAACTCATTGTCACCTGGATATTTGTTACCATTTTTGTTTTTATAATTATATATATATTATTAATAACTCATTTCTACAAGTCGTGTTCAACTCAGAATATCTTAATGGGATTTTAAATAATAAAAAAAAAGTCAATAAAATACTAGTTTTAAGAAATTTTACGATTGTAAAAATTGTTTTGATTTAATTTTTTTAAATTTAAGTAGTAAGAAATTCTACAGTCTCCACACCAATTTTTGCAGAAAAAAAAACTTAATTTTAAGTAGTACCTATATAGCTCTGTATAAACATATAATATTTTAATATATTAAAAGATTCTTAATGACTTTAATTAAAAATTAAAATAATAATTATTTATTAAATAGCTGTGCACTGAATAAACTATTATCATATATTATATATAGTAACTTAATAATCATTACATTGATAATAGTCAGTTAATGTTAATAATTTTAAAGATATGAGTTTAGAGTTTACATTGTGTTGTAGGTTTAAATATTTCGTATTTTTAATACAATAGTACCTACCATATTATAATTCCAGTTTCCTGGCATATCAACATAGGCTTAATGCACAGTGCGGATTTAGCATTTTTTCGCCCCTAGGCTTAATTACTCTGGCGCCCCCCCCCCCCCATATCAATCTACTAAGAAACCAACAATATTTGGTCTAAACCGTTCTCTTTAAATTGTATTCACTTTTTTTTATCAAAAAAAAATTTATAATATTAAATCTTTAAAATATACAACTTGTAAAAATAAAATAAAATGTCTAATATTTTACTTCAGATACCAGTACAAATAAACAATGCTTGTACAGTCACATAACGCAAATATAAATAGCCAGAAATAGGTAGTAAACTTTAAACACAGAAACATAGGTATCATATTATTATATAATATTTAAAAAAACTTGGTACAAAAACAAAATAAACCGATTTAAAATATTAACTTAACCTTTATTTACCTGTATATTATTACTTTTATGAAAATTAATAAATTGTGATGATTTTAATTTATGATAAAATAATTAAAGCTAATATCATATTAATATGATATTATAAACTAATAAACTGTCATTATAAACTTCCCGCGGGTGCGCTATTTTTTATAACAAGAGAAGTAATTTTAGAAACAGTTCTAATATGACGTAAAAATAAATGGATCTACATCTATCAAATAAAAATAAAATATCCATTGACTGTACCATGAACCTTAATTTATTATAGGGCAGTAACGAAATAAAATTTGAATATGCTTAACTCTTATAAAATTTGACATAAAGTAAAATATAAATAATGTATTAAAGTATTAAAGTCTAAAATATATAAATAGGACAAGTATACTGTATACTGTATACACTATAATACTGTATATATTCAAATAAAAAATATAAATTATTACCATTATTTTCAAAAGCTTGCCCCCCTGGAAGGTTAAATAAAAATATAATGAAAAAGTAGGAATGTACTTATTATTACCTTTTAAACTGCTCTCCGCCTTTCCGTTGATCATCATTACTCGTCACTCGTAAAATGCCAACATTCAAATGAATTTAAATTTTAAACGTGAGAAATAAAAGGTTTATTTTATTGGTCTTGGACATAATAATATTATCAATAGTCATTAAAACACACGGTCGTAGGCAGACGCAAGCCGTAGATCGTGTTGCAGGTATTGGTATAATGACAACTGTTACTGAGAACAAGTATTACTTATATCTTTTCCAAAAATAACAAAAAAGTAAATACCTAACTGTTATATTTTCTGAAAATACCAATACTCGGATAGTCGAATGTTCCCAATAAGTACATACTAATAAGTAATAAGTAATTATTATTAACTAGTAACTATTTTATTACACATGAAATATTTTAAAATTGAAATAATAATTGTAATATTTTTACTATAGGTACGCATCATAGGTACATTAATATATTATTATAACTTTTTTAAATAATTTTTTTTCGTGTCTATATTACAAATATGAAAAAAAAATATCAAAATAAATATACCTAATAAGTCAATAATAACCCTTATTTCTAAAAAAAAGCCGCCCTAGGCTATAGCCTTTTAGCCTGCCCCTTAATCCGCCACTGTTAATGCACACTATTATTTATAGGCTGTAGCTACAGTTTTTTTTTACAAAATATACTTTTCAATTCCATTAAATAAAGTACTAAATTATTTTTGTTTTTGAATGTAATATATAAGCAGTATTTATATTCTTATTTCTTAATATATAGTTGTTTAAGTCTTAATAATAATTATAAAAAAATATATTAAGTAAGAATTTTTACTATTTCGTACTTACATTATTATATTTACTTAACATAATGCCATTTTGAAAATAAGTAAACTAAATTATTTCTGCTATTTATTCCACGAACCTATTCACACCGATCTACTGATTGACTTATACGTTATATTACCATTACCTATATAGTAAACCTCGATATTTTAAACTTTTGTCAGTTCTCCTTGAGTTTTGACATAGCACTATAGCAGGAGTTCACTGTGTATGCGATTTTTAATAAATTAGTCAGGGCCCGTATTACAACAGTTGAACTCCGGTTAAACCACCGAATTCGGCCGGTAAAATCAGTGGTTCAAGCGTATCCGAGGTATAACTAATAGAAAAAAAATTAGTATAGCTAATACTTAATAGCAATATACAATTGACAACTAATCTTAATATAGCTTTTTTACTTAGCTTTATACTTTCGACCATCTGAATATTTGGACCACACCGGTTGATAACAGGGGACTTGATAAACCCGAAGGTTCACCTAATACCTATACATTCAATTAAGAGTCTAGAGGTATGCGATTCATCAAAGCATCATCAAATAATAATTAATACACAAATCGAAATTTTAAATTCAATTCAACTATTTACTCACGGTTGTCATTATACATAATATTTTTATAAGCAATCGCTATTATAGACTATAATATAATATAGACACTTAGACGATGATAAAAAAAAAAATTGGAACATTATTTGAACCGCATCCTCTAACTTTTGGGTAAGAATTCTAAATTGTATTTCTTAAATAAAATAAAATTTAAACGATTTTGATTACAATCTAATTTATTGAATAAAATTAATTAATCTCAACGTTCATCATATTTTTATCACATTATTGCATAATATTTGCATGGGCACGCTTACATTACTGGACGACCGTCGCGGTGATATTTTGTTGAAACATAGAAACGTTTAGTGGCCTATCCACTGCGCCGCGTAATCGTAGTTTTACGATTGAAACGTCGTAAAGAAAAATTAATTTTGTACATTATTAATTTTATACGGTCGGTCGACGAGCAAAACCTATGTGGTGGTACTGACTACATTGGTGACAGTACGTATAAATTCAACGACCATACAATGACAACAAAGCCGTGAGTCATTCGCCGTCATTGTGCACGACCACTTTTGTTTGTAGTGCGTCGCAGAAAACAATCACCCAATAAGGCATAAGCACAGCACGACGTAAATAGTGTTATCTACGACTTGGATTTCAGATTGGATTTACGACTGATATCTGATATTGTCCGATGCCACTTGAAAGCGGCTTTTAGTTTTTACAGAATTGTTATTATTGTCAAATAATATTATAATAATGTCACATTAATATCAAAATAATTATAAAGTACGATTTTATTGTAACACAATAGCAATTATTATTATTATAATACAAAAATAAACACACTATCGTCTCGTCCGAATGGACAAACACACGATATACGATACGAATGGTTTTATAGGGGACACCGACCATGATGAACAATCGCACGTTTTTGTTTTCTCTCTATCATTATAGTCTCTAGCCATCTCTCGATACTATAATAACAGTTTGATATAGTTGTAAGTAACTCGTTGTTGTATAATAAACAATAATAATAAAATCCAATCGGAACAGATTAGATTATTCGGTCAAACCGTTGTCATTCGAGGACGTATTTTCGGTGGTATATAGTCGACTTCCAAAACATAATAATATTCATTGACGTTTCCTCGTCACGGTCACATTCGTCCGTCGTTACGACACGGCCCTCGGTAATGTAAGTTATGTGTCTTATTATAAATACTTTTGTTATTATTTTACATCATTGAAATTCGGTGTTGGGTTATGGTCTTTTTATTTTCTCGAATATATGTTAAAAGGGTGTTCGCTTTGAAAATAGTTTTCCGAGTGATTTAACGTTTTGATTTTTTTTTTATATCTGTTGCAGACGAGCTGTATGCAATGTCGTCGTTCATCGTTGTTACGTCAAGACCGTAATTGTAAATATTACAGACATAATATTATAGTGTAGCTGCTGCGTTCAAAACAAAACCATGAGTTCCCTATACTCGACGCCCGTAAGCAATATTACTTACCAATCTCATTGATTATTATTTGTTTAAAATATTAACCAATTTCTGATCTCTACAGATCGGTTTGATCTTTGTTTTTAACCTGATTATTGGGCCGGGTTCACTGACGTTGCCAGCTGTTGTTCAAGAAACTGGATGGCTTTTGAGTGGTATATTTATTGCTACTATGGCTTTTTTAAGGTACCTAATACAATTATAGTTTATTATTATAATGTTTAAAACTGATTAAATAACATATATTTATTTTTTAGTTACATTACATTCACATTCGTTATAGAAGCAATTACGATTACAAATTCTATAACACAACTTCGTAAATTACAAATGATGAAAAGTGTTACCAGGGTATTGAAATCGGTAAGCAAAATATTCTGAGCTATAATTTACATTTTTACTAAGACTATCATCAAGGTTATATACAATTTAAGATTCTTGTAAAAATCCTGTACTATTTGCTGTAAAAATTGTGTACTTTCAAATATATTATATTTTTTTTTCAGTGTAAGGACATGATGCCACAAGTTTCATCAGTTAACTATGACAGACTTTCAAATGCTAGTACGGATAGTTATAACAGTGACAATGAAGCGCCTATTTTTGATAATCCAGTGTTACCTACATCTAGTATGCAACATACTTAATACAATTATATTTATTAATTTATAATCATACACTACACAGTAGGTATATCTTAAAATGTTTGACATTTCATTAATAGAATTGGATACTATTATAATAAGCATAATTAACCGTAGTACAAATGTTATGATAATAACAAACTATTATAAATTATGAATTCAACAAATACAAATTCAGCATTAATTTAATAAAAGTTATAAAAAGTAATAAGTATTTTGTGTTATAATAATTCAATTTCCATCACATCAATACAATATAAGAGGACGCTACACCCACATGTGTTGTCTATATCTTACAAAACCATTAAATAGCAAATTGTGTGTTCTGAATAATCTTTTTAACTCTGTCATGATTAATATTAGAGAGAATTGACTTATTATCATATTTAGAAGTAAGAATATTATCTAGTAAACCTGTAGGGTTTTTTTTAAATTTAAATTTTAAAGCAAGTTATGAGTATTTTAAAATGCACGATTAACTTATAATTTTAAAATACTTATAACTTGGTATTCATTACATAATATTCCTATTTCTAAAATTGATAATAGGTCAATTCGCTTAAATGTTAATTATTAATCATAACAGAGAGAAATAGATTATTCAGAACCTACAATTTACTATTTTAAGCATTTGTAGAACAGTAACGCATGGTGGGTATGCGCTCTCCTAACTATTTTTATTGTATTACCTATGATAAATGTAAATTTAAAAATATATCTATCTTTTGTCAGGATTCTTCTTCTAAATAATGTACTATTTATTTTTTAGGTTCTTTATTGGACTTTCCTCCTGAATCTGTTGAATTGCTTTCACTTGATAATAGGATAGAAATGGTAAAATATTTTATATTTAAATACTGTTTTTGTACATCATTAAAATGTTAAATAACTAATTCTTTCAGGGTGAAATGGTAGCAGTACTACTGCCTCCATTTGCTAAAGTGATGTTTTTTTTTTCCATCAGTGGCTATTTATTTGGTGATTTATCTATTTACTATAAAGCAATTGGACAATCACTTGTAGACTTCACATGGTAAATTGTCCATTTATTAATTAAAATTATTGTTCAATATTATTATAAATTTATTAAAACTATTTAGTGATCACAAATCAAATAATAATTCTGCTAATAAGTCAGATTTGTGTTGGGAAAATTCATCTTATACTAAACATGAAATTTATTTAAGCTATTTGGTATGTATGCAATTGTTTAGTAATAATCTTGTCAAAATAGTTGGTATTAATATTAAATTGATTGTTTAACATAGGTGCTGTATATCTTAATAATAGGACCATTCACATTTTTTAGTGCCCAAAAGACTAAATACTTACAAGTTCTAGGTTTTTTCATGCGCATCATTGGTAAGTTTTATTTTACAAGCAGTATATATTTTACCAATTTCGTTTTTAATAAATTTAATTTGTACCAAACTATTTTTTTTTTCAGCTATTATTGCAATGGTTGTTCTAGCAACAATACGATTGATTTCTCCAACCCAAAAGCATGGATATACACCAGCATCAAACTTTATGGCTATGCCACAATTAATAGGCGCTTCGATTTATGCGTTTATGTGTCATCATTCTATCCCGTCTGTGATTTCACCTATCAAAAACAAAAACAAAATACTGCTAAAAGTGGCAGCTAACTTCTTGTTAGTATACACGTTGTACATGTGCTTGTGTATGACGGGTGTTTTTGCATTCCCAAAAGTTAATGAATTGTATACTATCAATTTCACACCATCACAAGATACTGGATTATTTTATAAACTGATTGATTCAATATTGGTTCTTTTTCCTGTACTTACAATCAGTATTAGTTTTCCAGTTATTGCAATTACATTAAGAAATAATATCCAAGTAAGCACAACGTTTATTCATTTTCATTTCTATAAATGTGTTTAAAGTTAATTGTTTAAGGAGTGTTGAGGCCGGTGTGTTTTTAGAACAAAAACATGTCTTACAGGAAAAACTCGTGACCTATAGAATAGTTGTATTTTGTTATTATTATTTTTTCTTATTTAAAGGAAGAACATTTTTCAGGTCAGATAAAAACCTAATTTATATTATAATTGTAGAAGCTAAAATATGTTTTTGAATAATGCACAATACTTGTTATTTTTCCAGCACTATTTATAGTAAAATGAGAATTTGGCTTTGATTCTCCAAAAATTCTCATCTTGCAAATAGAAACAAAAAAATCTGACATTTTAACAAGGAGTGAGAGTTTTTCCTTTGAAGTCATTTTTGTTGATATAATAGACCGTATCAACTTATTTACTTTTTAGCTATAAGAACATAATGTCAACAGTTATGTTCTATAACATCAATTATACACATTAATTATCAATTGATTATTATAGGTATATAAAAATGTAATACCATAAACTACTGCATATATAATTTAGTTACATGTTCTAAAATTAATCTATTCAATAATAAATCTTGTTAATTAATCATGTATACTCACCTAAGTAATGTATAATATGTTTTTGTTATAGGTGATGTTTCTTCCAAGCGATGCTCATTGGATCTGGAAGCGAATAGTTATACCACTATTCTCCTTAATTACACCTGTGCTACTAGCAGCTTTTGTGGCACGTCTTGAAGTTTTAGTAAGCATCTAATTATTTTTGTGCAATACATTCATTAATTATGTTTTAAATATAAAAATGTCAATATCTTCAGAGTTAATACAGTATTTATGAAGTGGTTATTGTATAGAAGAAATTATAATTACCCTATATTAACAAACAAAAATACATTCATCTTTCCACTCAGAATTTAAAATATAGCTTTTATGCTTGATAAATAATACACATCCAAATATTTGGATTCAAGTATTAAAATATTTAGTAATAAAAAATCTTTGTAGTTCTTTTTTTCTCAATCTCTCTTTTTTTTTTAAGAATAATTTGGTCTATGCAAACCACTTTGTAATTTTAGTTTTTAGGTACAATCACAATCACAATATAGTCACATAATTAATTATACTAATTCATTTTTACAGATTTGTAATAAATATATTTATATATATTGTTTTAATTAAATTTAAATTAACTATAATATATTAATGTGAATTGAAAATTTTTTTTTGGTAAATCAAGAGGAAAATTCTAAATTGTTTATTTTATTTATCAACTTATATCAGAGGATTATGGATATCCCAATAGCCCCTTGACCTGCGTAATTGTGTAAATATTTAGTTACTCTAATAGTCATCAAAATATAAACATTTATTATAAATACAAATTATGTCATGTATAAGTATAAAGTGTATAGCACATATAATTACTTCTCAGATGCATATCGTTATAAAAAAATAACAGCTGTTAAATTATTATTTATTACTTTAGTTTAAAATGATTCGTTTGATATACAAAAATATTAGAATTGTTTAATACAAAAGCAGTGAGACCGTGGGTGTAGCTTTTTTAATGATAATTTAAAATTTTGCAGGTTTCGATTGTCGCTGTGTACGCTGGTACTGGTATTCAGTATGCAACCCCTGCATTATTGGTCATGGCTGCACGTGCTGAAATTCCACAACAAGTGGCCGCAATTAAAAATGATTATTGCTCACCTTTCAAGTCTAAATATTGGCCACTGTGCATTTTGATATGGACGGTGATATGTGTGATAGTATTGACAATTTCCTTGATAAGTAAAGAATTCCAATGAACGGTGGACTTATACTTATTTTAACTTGTCGCTCCATATTTTATTTGTCTACCAATCTAACTTTTATTAATTACGTGTTACGTGAATACTTTTACTAAAAAGTTTTATTTAAGAGATATTAAGACTATGATTGTTTACTTTATGTTAAGTATACGCATAATATTTAACATAGTATATTATGTGTTGTTATTAAAAATATATATTTTTTCTCAAATAAATTTTATAAAAAAAAAAAAAGAATTGATTGATATAACACATAATTGATATATAAAATGATATGTTTTTATTATTAAATAATATAAAACTTTACAACATAATATATTTTGCAAGGTTTAATATAAATTCTTGTTATTTTTTATTCATAATGATTACATAGTTTGTTTTGTCTCCAAGAATAATATTCTGATGATTCATTTTCATCAAACATATACATATATCTATTGTACAAACAAAAATAAATTTTGTTGAATTTAATAATTATTATTTTTACTTTTTAATTACTATTATTTGTATTTATCCTATACTCCATTCATAAACCTTGGTGGCGACCGGTTTTCATTGGACAGCAGTCAGCTGGTAACATCCCTCTGTCATCCCCACCAACAAAGCCTGCCGTGTAGTAGAATAATATAGATGCTTGGACACAGGCACACAGGGGCGTACTTAAGGGGTTGTATCAAGGCGATTGACCGCCCCCTAATTAATGAGTAAAATTCACAATGTGATGTAATTTTCTAATTTCCAGAGAAATTAAGAAAACTATTTTTTTTTAAATTTTAAATGAAATAAAATACAAAATATTAGTTTTTTCAGTTAAATGGGCAGGTCAAAACTTTTGCCTCACCTTTAAAAACTGAAATTACCCCACTGTATCACCTCTCTCAGCAAGTGTATAATAAAATATTTTTCCAAAATGTTAACACTAACATATCCCTCATCGTCGATTTTAATTTGCATATCCCCAATTTTCCGTCCCTCGATTAAGCTCTGCTGGTCCAATAAAAAATCATTAGCCTCGACGATTTAGTCTTAAAGGAGCGAGTAAGTACTTGGCTATAAAGTAGGTTATAACTGAGTCAGTATAATAGATGCCACTATGCCAGATGGAGTTAAATTTAAATTGAATGATAATAAAATAATATAAAATACGTAATAATACGAAAAACTATTCTGAGCGTAGACGGTTTGTCGGCCTAGGCCCATGGGTATTATTTTATATTGTTATTATTACCTATAATTATTTTCTAAGACCGTGGTTATTATTAATACGATAGTCTGGTAAGTTCAATTTAAATTATTTGTATAATATTATATATTTTTTGTCACACCTGCACTGAAAATTTGGATTTCGATGGCGGTTGAAGCGTTGGAAATCGACCTTTTTTCGTCCAGCGGGCGGTAAAGTGGGAATCCCCATAATGCCGGGCGTCAAATTGGAAATCTCCAAAAGTGCTGGGCTTAGAACTAGACCAATATTTGTAGGGGTGCACTAATTATAAAGATTTCCTATATAATTTTACCTTAACATTGTATATCTATTAACAATAATTTCAAATGTATATTTATGTGAAAACTAGGTTAGTTAACAGTAGATACTAAATTGTAACCTACTTCATAATTTTTCGGCCAGTAAATTGTATTTATTTAAATTAATGCCAGTTCAGACTTCTGGACGACGTGGTCAGAGGCACCCGTAGAGCGGGATGACATTGGGATGCCATTACATTCAAATGTTAATTAACAAAAAAATCAGTGTATAATAATGTAAATATGTGAATACCTATGTATGTATAACATAAATTTAATTTTGACCCACTGAGCTGATTTTCTGCGGTCCACCCACGATTATAAAGAACTTTTTATATATAGTTTTATAAAGTTCTTTATAATCGTGGGCGGTGATCCAACTCTTCTATCTCAATTATACCATAATCAATAATGCCATTACAATTGTTTTTATTCAGCTGAGTATGTACTTTTTAACTCTGACTTATTTGAACTAGAATTAGAATAGCTTAAAGAGGACGCAACACCCGCATAATATGTTGTCTATATTCTTTTTAACTTTCTTTTCGTTCGTAAAAGTATAATAGTTCTTTTTATTTTCAACTTAAAACAATATTATACTTTTTAGATTCATAGCCGCATGCACATCAACAATGAATGAAATTATTAAATATTAACGAAGGATTATAATATCTCTCAGGCCACAGATCTGAAGACTGAAATATATTTATGCACTTACATTGTTTCAATATCTGTCAAGCTTTATAGAAAAGTTATTAAGTCCAAGTGACGATAAGGAATTATTTTTATATAAGTCTTGGTCGGCGCATAAGTAAGCTAAACTATAAATAATAGATGCCTAAACCAAGTAAGATGATTTTACGTATTAATTATTTTGTAAAATGTACCTATTTATTTAATATTGTCATCCCCTCACCATTTCATCTCCACACCAAACACGAAACACATCACTCACTATCGCCGGCCGGCGTTACACACTCAAAAATAAACACTTTGTTCCAGAGGACCGTAAAAACATTTTTATGAATCAGTATCACGACATTTAAAACATGTTGAATAAAGAGGCCCTATAGAAATAATGAATGGTAGGAGACTAGAAACAGGTAATACTTTGATTATCTCTAAATAATAATAAAAAAAATTATAACATAATATATTATTATGATTACTATTATTATTATATTCATCATCATTTTATTAATATATTACATAGTTATAGTTATAATATAAGGACAGTGTTGAATTTTAAATAAATGCCTTTCCAGACATTAAAATTCAACACTATAGTAAGCCGAAAATGTGCGAATGCCGTGTTGCGACAAAATTAAAAATTTGAAATTAAAACAATAAAACCTATTCAACGTTAAATTCGATATTTGTTTATTTATATTAAAATATGTTTTATCGATGCATAAATAACGAAAAATGTTATACAAGAGTAGTACAGTTTTCGATGTACCGATCTATGTAAATTACTATATTATTGTAGTCGACCGGCGTTCGCGTGTTCTCGCTTGCGATGTGGATTAGGCCTACAGGGGACACCACAATAAAAAAAACGCGCCATGTGTAATACCTCATGCTTTTAAACGACATGGATGATGTGATAAAATGCCGTTTAACAAGCTAGGTGGTGTGGAAATTTATACGACGCTGCAGACTGCAATAACCTTATAGGCTATAGGAAGGTCGCAGGTAAATCGAGTACATTGAAGTAATATAGATAACACGAATACTAATAAGATAAAAAAACCTGTATAACATACCGCGGTAGAGACTAAAGAAATATATATTTGGAACTAACAGATCACAGATGGTTTAAGTGCAAATTTACGAAACCTTGGGGATCGGAGAAATGTTTGGACTCTTCCCATCGTGACATCATAACATTTAAAAATGATTTTTTTCTATACACCATTGCGGCGCCATTTGTAAGACACGTAGGTATGTAAAAAATGTAAAAAACAAATATTTTGTGATAAATGATTCCTATTATAATAGTATATTCAATAATAAATTAGAAACTAGTTGACAATATCAACGCCCTCATATTAATAGGTCGTCTTTCATCCTGCCAAAGATAAAGATAAAATGTCGTTATCCTGTGTTCAAAGTTATTTAGCCAACCCATAATATAATAATATAATATTATGATACAAATAAGTAATAACTATACGTATCTGTGGAATGTGACATGTTCTGTACAACACATTAAATAAACTAAAGATTATTATTTAGGTATATCATAATATTATGTTATAAGTACCTACATATTTTATTCCTCAATATACAATTTTATATAGGTAATATAGTACAATATTTTTGTATTTATTGATAATTTTTACTCCAAAATAATCAAAATATAATAGAAAAAGTCTTTTATTTTTTGGGGGTGCATATTTAAACTGGAGGGTGTTCAAGTCTCCTCATCATATCCCTAGTTGTGCCTATGCGTACGCGTTTCCCCCGCACAACCGAACGCTGAAATCTACATCACGGCCCTTATGAAACATAAGCTTTTGAATACATCTTATATTCATATTGTATCCCCTTGCATTTAAAATACTCTCGCATGACGCGTAAGCATTTTTATTTCATGAAATCGTTTTCGTAGAATAATCTGACTGTTGCGTAGACCTCTGCATAGGCGTGAATTACCTTTGCAGTCATAACGTTTTTTTTATTTTAATTTTATTTTAATATAACAAGTATTATGGATACTGAAATCTATACTATATACGGTGGTCCTTACAAAACATACTTTTGGTTACATCTTATATTCTTATTACACAACTTCCACGCATGACTCTTAAAATAAATAAAACCAAATAGTTTCTTTCATGATAATATATGGCAGTAGGCGATGTGACGTAGGTAGGTTACTATAATAATTGCTGGCTATCATGATCATAATATACCGCAATACAGTAGTTTTAGCATAATAGAGCAATATTGGTGCATTGGACGCAATTTATAAAATTTAATAATAAGCTTGTTTCTTTTACAAATACACATTTATTTATATTTATTACAGTCTAGTATAATGTTATTGTCTGATCGACCGAAAATATACATAATATATTAATATGCAATGTGTTTCTTACTCTATTATTAAAAATAATATGACAATATCTGTACCCACAGATAAGTAATCGGTTGTATAGAATAATATAATAATATATACTTATATAATAATATGTAGTACGTATTAAAAACGATTGACTTCTATAGATATATAATATACACATACGACCGGAGCTATCGAGCAAAACACCACGACCTGTCAGTACACAATATTGTTATTAGTATTATTATTATTATTATTACAGCAATTATTATACAATAATTGTGTAGTAGTTGTATCATACATAAAATATTTGATATAGGTATACATTGCATGATATAATATAGTTCACTTTAATCGTCAATTTTTAAATGGCGGACGATGTTAATTTTTTTAAATATTATTTTCTCATTGTAAATAAATTTGAACAGAGCCAGCAAAAAAGTATAATAATAATAGGTAAATAATATATTCGAATTATAAACTTAACAAGCACATTGAGCTTTGGAGAACATATTATTGTTAATAATTGCTTTCAAATGTGTTTAAAATTAAACTTAGCTCTCTAAAGAAATGAATATCCTTTACATGTATGTAATTAAATAATAATAATAAATAATTACAAAAAAAAAAGAAGAAAAAAAGATAATTATGTATAGGTAGTAATATTTTTGATATTTTTCACAACCGCGCGTGGGCGCATTTTAAAAACGTTTACATAAAATTATAATGATTTAATAATTACACTTGGGAGGCATGTTCGGCGGCATGGACGCAATATGTGCTATACAAACACAGGCGTATCCGTTGCATTTCAACTGCGCACAGTCGAACTGTGAACGGACTGGTGCGATTCCAAGTCACTAGGCCTCAACACTTGGCGACAGTGTTTGCACACTTCTACGTTCATTTCGTGTCTGCTGTTCCGGTTGTAGATGAACAGCAATTCCTTATTAAATTATAAAATGAAACCGATTAAATTACGATTACCATATGAATAATTATCCATTTGTAGCCCTATTGTTATAACTTATAATTGAAAATTAAAATCGAAGAAAAAATTGGCTCGCTCTGCTGTAGTTGCGGAGTTGAGTGTACCTCATCATAGAGTAATTCACTGTAATGAATGTGTTAAATTTGAATTCAATGATAAATCATGGCATACGAAAAACGATTCTGGAATTGAGACGGTCTGTCGGCCTAATTAATAAGTTTATTTTATCATATTATATTTATATTGCAATTGTAGTTATTAGCTTATAACATTAGAAATATGGCATAAAATATAAGTAACCTTAAAATTAATTTAAATATATTGATATGCCATTGTGAATGTATATAAAATATAATAGTATACGTACAATTTTTAAGTCACCGCGATTAGTATTTTTGAATTACAACAAAATAACTAAAATCATTATTCTTTGATAAAATGTCTATAATTTAGTCCAAATTTGAAATTCAAATGTCTAGAAAAAAAAAATATATATGAATATATATTTTATATTTTTGGGGTTCAGTAAGAACTACTGATGAGGAACTTTGTATTAAATGTTCAAGCCTTAGAAAAAAATGTTGAATATTTTATAAATTTCTAGCTGAAAATTTTTATCATCATATCTAAAACCATTACATCATATCAGATTTCATAGCATCTGTTTAAAAAAAAAACTAAAAATATTAGAAAGTTCAAATATCTAGCTCAAAAAGAGTCAAAATATATTTATATACCCTGCAGTACCATTTATAATATGTATAGAAAATGCTAATAAACACTTAGAGAAAATTTACATTTGATTATGAGAAATGTAATATAACTACGCGGTCTGCAATTATGACATTATAATTTGTCGGAAAATCGATTTTGCGTAAAAATTCCAGTTTTTCCATAACTGTTTATTTATTTTTTACAATTATAAAAAAGTTCTTGAAATTTTGTATTCCCCTCAACATACTTTTACTATTCCAAAACGTAATGGAGATGTACACAAAAAAATGCATGTTGCGAGTTTTATACCAACATAGAAGGCAAACGTCCTGTAGGACGCCGAAGAAACTTTCGACTATTTTATCTGATGGTGGAAAACATGATGACAACGAAGGAGGATGAAGGCAGAGCGTGGAAGGCGGGATGTGACGGGGACCTTCCGGTAGGCATATATGTCCTTAATGCCATCCACCGCTAGCACGCGAGACTACATGAGTGGAAGGCACATGCGAAGAGGAAACTCAGAACGTGACTTTCGAAATACTGAATAATATTGTGAGGGGAGAAGGCGGGGTACGTCAAGCCTATTCTTATTCTATGTGGTAAGGCCAGTGCTAACATTGTACACTGTCAGGCTGCCAGGAACCTACGCATAATATACTAGCAATCGCTACGGAAAGGGAAAGCAGACACACTGGCTTCCGAGTTCCGGAGTGTATGGAAACCAAATTTCAACAAATTGTTGTATGTATTAAATATTAATTGCTAAAAAAAATTCATAAATTATGGCGGGGCTGTCGACGTAAAGCTTAAGCAGTTCCGATAGTGTCGTCGATGCCACAAAAAAAAAGTAAGTCGTTTCATCATAATTCATATTATAATAATTCATGTACTTACCCGCTGCTTTTGGATGTCGGGCAACAACAACACGAGTTCCTGGAATACGGAATCAAAGCTGTGCGGGGCCAGTGCTTCAACACAATACGAATAGAAATCGAACGCGGTGATGACATGTTTGCGGAACAGCGTTGACATCTCTTTAAACTTCTCGAAAGTGTCAAAACGTTCGTCGTGGGCAGGTATGAGCGCGGCCATCAGGTTATTGATGAGCACTTTGTTCCGGACGGACGAGTCGACCGGATGCAAGTACTCGAACGGTTTACCGCCGTCGCCTCCGCTGTCCGCCAACGACAGACCGGGCGGCGCTTTGACCCGGTGATGGTTCTGCGCTGCGGGCGACGGTCCACGGTTACCAGACAGCCCGGGAGGGGCTCTGACCTGTTGTGGCGGCTGCTGGTACGCGTTCTCGAAGCCCGGCGGTATTTTTGGCGTCGCCGTTTTGATATAATTGTTCTGCAGCTGTTGCTGGTGATGATTTTCCTGCTGTTGGTGCCTGGTTGAGGTAGGTTGTTGTTGTTGTTGTTGTTGTTCTCCTCGATTTTCATTCTTTTTCCTCTTCTTCTTGTCCTTTGGGTTGTTGGCGTCCGTCACGGATTCTTCGTCGGGTTGAGCCGCCGTTCGACCGACCGCAGCAGACTCTTTCTTCTTGGACTGCTCTCTCTTCGGCACCTCTACCGGGGCTGAGGCGGCGGGCTTTATCACTTCAGTCTTGCCGGCGACCGCCTTATTATTCGTCGAAGTAGCCGTCTTGATTTCCCCGTTGCACACCTGCACCGCGTCGACGGTTTTCGTGTTGGGCTTGTTGCAGTTTTCCTTATTGCTGCTGTTGCTGTCCACGGTTGGAAGGTTCTTTTTCCCGTTTTGAACAGTACCACTGCCGCCATTGCCGTTGACGTTGGTTTCTGCTGGCGCGGTTTTCTTTGAGTTTTCCGATTTCTTCTTGTTGCCGCCCAACTTTGCCAGGTTGCTCTTGGACGGTTCATATTTTTTGTTCAAATTTGGAAAGTCCGACGGGCCAGGGACCTTGGGCGCCTCTGCTATTTTCTTCTTGATGGCCGCTGGTTCTTTTTTAACCTTTTTTTTCTCACCCTCGTTTCCCGTCTTGGCTTTAGACACCCAACTGCCACCGCTCGAACCGCTGGCCACCACCATCTCCTTGTTGGCAGCCAACCTGGGGTGTTGCTGGTTTTGTTGCTGCTGCTGCTGCTGCTGCTGGTGGTTTTGGTTGCCGTCTAGCGACGGAAAGTCCCTGGCTTGGTTGGGCAACCGTGGACCTGAAGGTACCTTGGCGTCTTTGTTTCGATCTGGTTTAGGGGGTTCCGCTGGTTTCTTTAGCACCGCGGCCATTCGGATGCTGTTCACCGGTGGTTTCTGAGGCTTGGGCGCCACCGACGGCTGCGGGTCCTGTCCCAAGGCCGGAAACGAATGTAAATCTCGCGTGTTGACCGATTGGTTTTGCTTCCTGGTGCGGGCACATGGCAACACCGTCGTGTGCTGACCATTCAACGACGGGAAATCTGCGGTGTTACGCACGTTGATCGCGCGATCCGATGAGGTCGACGCGGATGACTCGGGCCCGCCGGAATAGTTGTTGATGTTGTTGTAGCTATTGTTGTAACTGTACATAAATTATGAACATTTTTGTTAACATAGGTAGCAACATAGGTTGCACTATAGAGTTGCAACATAGGTAATTATCTTATTTATTTAATAAATCCGATTTATTTAAATGACTACGCTAAAATGTCCAGGCTGTTTTTATGGTTTTTGAAACAAGTTCTGGTTGGGTTAAATTACATTTTTAGAAAACTATAATGTAGAAGTGTATACACTTACAGATTACTTATGTAGTTCAATTAATTACTGTATACACATTATACTCACGAATAATCAGATGGTGGTTGGCGGGGTCGGGGTGGTTGGTATTGGTTTGGTCTGCCCGCTTCAACGGTCGGATTGTGTCGCGGTCGTAAGGTAAACTCAAGTTTTAAGGTACGCGCTTCTTTATATCCTTGTTTTCCCAAATCTCTGCTGTGTGTTTGCGCTTTATGAGCTAATATGCAAAAACAAACGAATATATGAGTGTGATAATAATATTCTACGAAAACACAAAAATTGTTAATAAGAAAAATTATATTGCAAATATATACCTTGTAAATCTATTGACGTACGAAAAACTGATGTATATTGTTCATTGACACAATTTCCCTCTTCGCAAAGGTAGTGCTTGTCATAATAATGCTTTCTCAACCATTCATATGTCCTGAAAAATATAGAAACATTCCGGTCAGGAAATACAAATATGTATAATATATGTCGATTTATTTGCAGTATGTATACCGGATGATTCTTTTATCAAACAACACTCATTATTTCAAAAAGTGTAAATTTTTTTGAAAATATTTTTTACATACTTTCAAGTCGCTTATAAAACAACGTTTTTCTTAAAAAATTATATTTTTAAATATTTATTATCCTTATAATTTTTTAAGTTTTTACTTTTTTGAAATAATGGGTGTTGTTAGATAAAATAATTACCCGGTATGTTACAGGCAAAGACGTAAATTAGGGAATTAATGTTAATGACTAGTCAAAACTATATTTCCGATCAAATTATAGACAGTATACGATATTGAATAGGAAATAACGCTTATGTTCATTATTTTCAGGCAATGATGCATTTAGAAATAATGAATTTGTCAATTTTAATAATTAGAAACGTCCTTGCGTAAAGTGCGTAAAGAGCATAATCGGCTAACGTTGCCACTGCACTGCGCTCGGACAAAAAAATTGAAAAACATGTACCTAACCAAACACGAGTTCCTCCGCGCAGCATTAAAGTAGTGTTGCGCATATGCGTAGGTATAAACGTAACATTGCAAGCTTTGGATGACTATAGTCTATAACTTCGAAATAATAGTTTCCGAAAAAAATTCTAACAGTTTCAAAATCAGCGTTAAAAACCAACCACATATTTTGAAAAAAAAAATTTAAAATCTATAAAAGCGTATAACTACCGCATTGGTACATTATAATATAGTACAGCTATAACTATCGATATAAAATATGGTTTTCTATAAAATCTGATCTAAAAATAAAATCTCAATATTCCCAATGGTACAATACGGCCGATACAGAGAACAAAAATAAACATTATTTATAGCTGAATGATTATGGAATTTTTCTTGTAGAGTGGTTAAAAATATTAAATTAGTTAATTTGCATCTTTGTTAAAGTTATTTTCAATCTTCATCACAAAATATTCAGTACTTGATAAATGGTCCTAGGGCACTCATACATAAACACAGGATAGGGCCTACCGGGAAAATCCCGAATTCTCGGTGGGCCTATCCGCTACTGAAAATAGCCGTCTATCGGATACATAATAATAATTATTATATCTTCAATATAGTAGGTTTACAATATAAATCGCGATTATTTATTTGTAATAATAATTGTCAAATAATTGTATATTAATTAAATTATAATATTTGTACACATGCATTCCTACTAGCACATTGCATAACATGTATCTACGTATAGTACCTACCTTCAAAGTGTCAGGATATATCAAATTGTGAAAATGAATAATTCAATTTATTTATTTTATTTATGTAATATTAAGTTTAAATTTATCTTATATGCATTATTAAATTCCTGACCCAATTTAAATATTTCTCTAAGCAAATTAATATTATCACATTGTCTATC
>NC_042494.1:10575640-10577874 GCF_005508785.2 Acyrthosiphon pisum
AAAAAATAAAAATATAAAGTAATAAGTAGTTAATATGATTAATATCAAATTTAAATTACCTTTAAATTATTCACACAAAGACGACAAGCATAAAGACGATGGGTTCGTTCCATATGTGTAGCTAATTGTTCAAATGACGTAAACTCTGGACGTTCATAACATTTTTTACAGTAGCAACGCAGTAATTGGTCAAAGGAATTTTCCACAGAAAGATCACCAAATGCAATGCCGTACTTTTTGTTATAACGGGGATATGAACGTTCTTCCAAATTTTTAAACAAATCCAACTCATCTTTGGTAAAAATAACCTGTAAGAATAATAACAATTAATTAATATAAGTTGAGTTAAGTAATATTTGGATATAATTTAAATCAACTTTGTATATTATTACAAAGTAATGTGTTTAATGTTTTTTATATTACAATGTAAGCCAACTACTAATTAATATATAAGACATATTTTTAAGTAAGATTTAAATATTATTGAAGAGTTCAAGCTGGATTGAAAATGTAAAAAGTTATTGAATTTAGAAAATATAACTAGGTATGTGTTATGTGCATAATATTATAATATAAACTAAAGACAGATCTATGTTATACTCTGTATACGCCACTGTAATCCGTAATTTGAATTTTATGACTTTGCCATACACCACATGGCACATTTCAACTACTTATAACTCTACAAAACCTAATTTTATAGTCAGTGATTACTGATTAGCAGGGCTCGTTACTTCATGCACTAAAAAATGCATAAATAAGCATGCATTCATGCACTAAAAATTGTCAAAATATGCATTAAAATATGCATTAAAATATGCACTAAAAAGTTCGAAAATATGCATTTATATGCTCTAACATTTTTAAATTATGCAGTCAAAATATGCATTATGTAAAAAAATCATGAAAAAGCTTTAAAATAATAAGAATTAATCCATACATTTAAAAAAATTCAAATTCCTCTACAAAATTTTGCAAACGGCCCGCAACTGTTTGTTTTTCTTTCGGCATTGTTAAAACAAAATATGAATAATGTGTACAGTAGTAACCTACCTATACCTCACATGAAAACACTAAAACAGGAAATTGAATGGATAAATGCATACGACTCATACGATTAAACTCATCGGCGAGTGTAAGAAAACTATACTGTAGAGTGTAGCAATGTACAAAATTATAAATGCTGGTTGGTGAGAAGCTGCCACTTTATACGGTGGAGGATGGTAGTGGTACACTGTTTCCGCGATATTTCGTAAAACGCATAAAATCTAAATAAGTATGTAGGTACTAGAACATTAGGTAGTCACACACTCACTGAATAAAAATAAATCAAAACACTATAATTTTGTTAACAGGAAAGTAAATAAGAAACAAGAGACATTTCAAATATTTGTCTAAAAAATATTTTTATGAAATAATATGCACTAACGACTGTAAAAAATCGACTATATGCCAAATATGCCTTTACACCCAAAACATGCAAAAACATGCACTATCAAACTTCATATTATTATTACTATTGTTATGAAACGGATTTGTGTCTCAGCTAGCATGTTTTCCTGTGTAGCAAAAAAAAACATGCAGATGCATGAACTTACGAGCCCTGCTGATTAGAATAGATTGTATTTTGTACAATGTACTTTTTTTTTTGGTTTAATTAAGGGTATATAGGCCCGTTTTGGACCTTTTGTCCCTATATATTTCTGGCCCACTTTAATCTCTGGCCCCTGTATATGTCTACTATATTGGTATCATCGAATAGAGCAATTAAGTTCTCTATTTGACGGTAGTTTGTTACCGTCTTCCTCATTTCTCTTTGGTCCCATATTCTTCCAAGATTTTCCTTTCGAAAACCAATAACTTGTTTTCATCCAACTTGGTAGACACACACGTTCCACAGGCATAGAGTAGGTACTATCAGTCTAACGAGTCTTACTTTTATTCTTCTCGATAACTTTTTTGACTTAAATAGTTGGACTAGTGAAAAAAAACATTTGTTTCTAGCTGTGATTTTTCTATGTATCTCCTCATGATTATCTATTGGTGAGTATAATATCTACCCCTAAGTACTATGTACTTGCATTAAATTATATATAGTATACATACATATAGAAAAATTGCTCTAGGAACTCACCAACATATTTTTTTAGAATGGATTTCAGATTACTATTTTAAGCTAGATGCAAACAAATACATTTTTGTTAATTTTTAAAATAATAGATTAAAGTTTTCTG
>NC_042494.1:10577924-10578813 GCF_005508785.2 Acyrthosiphon pisum
CCTCCCCCCCCCCGAATTTATGTATCCCTAAATTACATATTTTACTTGTGAACTCGCTAAGAGTATAAAACGATTTTGATCTGTAATATTGTAGAAACAAATATTCATTTGTATACATTGAAAATTAAATATATGAAAATAAACGTTGAATAAAACAATTCCATCAAACACAAACAGCGTTTCGGTTTTCATTACAATAATTACTACATTTGAATTATATTCCTACCTTTATTTTACCCGTAATCAGCACACGGGATAATTAAATTGATATTACTACGTGTATATTATATTTTATGTTTTATATTTTATTGTGTTATATTAACTTGTTTCTGCCAATACAATAAATGATATTAACCATAATGAATATGTGTTCCGTTCATTACAATATAATAAATTCCAAATTAATCATATCACAATATCCATCAGGTAACGCGTTATACATCAACAACAAACGGTGGTACTATCATAGTCCATAGTTATATAATAGTATACTTTAGACGTTTCAAGTACCCACAAATAATATTATACAATCATTACAATCACAACAAAATAAATAAAATATTTATTCCAGGTTTTTTAATATGTAATTTCGTCCAAATTTGAACTTCAAATGCTTATAACAAAAAAATTGTGCTTATGTATTTTTACTATTTTTACACTGATATTGTAACAATATATCAGGAGCTTTGTATTAAATTTTTACACTTTTTGGCCCAACAGATAAAACTTTATTGATATTTATAAAAAAAAAACTAAAAAAATTGAAAACTGAAAATGTCCGTAAATAGCTCAAAAAGAGTCAAAATATTTTCAAAATTATATGGTGTATAGGAAATGCTAATATAAACATTCAGTTAAATTTTCATATATCTACAGTATTCGTTTTTGA
>NC_042494.1:10578863-10580860 GCF_005508785.2 Acyrthosiphon pisum
AAATCAAAATAATTGCTAATTTTTCCATATTTGTCAATTTTTGAACTTTAAATGCTATAAAAAAAAACTGTGACTAAGGATTTTTAATATTCTCATCTGCTTTTGAAACAATATATACTATAGGAGCCTTTTATTAAATTGTCAAGCTTTTTTAATCAACAAATAACATTTTATTGATATTTTTAGAAAAAAAACTAAAAAAATTAAAACTGACTATGTCCGTAAAGAGCTCAAAATAAGTCAAAATATTTTGAAAATGTTATAGGTGTATAGAAAATGCTAATATAAACATTCAGTCAAAATTTCATGTATCTACGGTCATTTTTTTTAAAGTTACACCAAAAACCAAATTTAATTTTGTGAAAAATCAATTTTGCGTAAAAATTCCCGTTTTTCCTTAATTTTTCTTTTGTTTTTCTTGGCGCGTTTGAAAATTACTGGGAATTTAAAATTTCGACCTCCCCAATAATGCACCAACGATATTCACTTTCCAATCAAACAAGATACTGAAGTTGAAAATCGAAGCATTCTTTCGACTACTTATCATGTACACAGACATAAAAAAAAAAAAAATTAAAAATAAAAAAAAAAATTAAAATAAAAAATAAATAAAATAAAAAAAGGTGGGTAAGTGAATGTCGCTCTGCTGTACAGTAAGTTACAAGTGGGTCACTGTATAATGGATGGTATTAAATTTGAATTCAATGATATAATATCATTGTATAAGAAAAACGATTCTGAGCGGAGACGGTATGTCAGTCTAGGTATAAGACATAATATTATAGTCTATAGTATTTAAAAAAAATTGACCTATAATAGGCACATACCTATTGTAACGATTCTGAAGGTACGGACCACTCATTTCACCGCTATGCCACGCCACCGATACCGCGCGCCCGCGTACCGACACGACGTTTTTCTCGCGGACTAACGTTAGATAGCGCTCACTGACCACTCATTGGAAATCCGACTGGGGACCGCCGATTAATTATACAATTGGTCCTTTCGGGGGGGTTAATTGAGACAAACTGGTAAGAGCATACGTTATGGATAGATGCATATGTCCGTCCAACCCATAACGACCCGGAAAACCGTCATCGGCACCGAAACGGGTAGGTTGTCATTCGCTCGTCTGACCGTCGGGAATGAGGGCCACAACACATATAGGTAGGCCCGACGGCCATCTCACCGATTCCGTTTTCCCGACCAAAATACTGGTAGGGATAGACCCCACCGTCCAGAGTCGTGGGCAAGGCCGTAAAACCCCTTACTATCCGACTGCCTGGTCACAGTGCCTATTTCCACCAGTAGTCGTAACTTTCTTTTTGTTGCGTCCGTATACGCATCGACTCTTTGCTTTCCGACCATATCAAACGGAGTAGTATAACAGTCTGGGTACGGCATTAATACCCCTTACTTACGATCGATATCCTACGATACGAGATTTGGTCGATGTGGAAAGAGTCTAGTGAATAACATATTCTTATCGCTCCGAGAAGCACATATTAAATTGTTAGTGTGCCGGCGAATATTAATCTATTGGCTACTACTGCGAGAACCGTAAGTCTAATTTTTATCATTTGCATTGTTTATACGAGATCGTGATATCTCCGTTCTGTTATTGCCAATTCGACTAAAACATACCAAATTATATTTTGTTTGTATAAACTTCTACCTATTATAATGTAATGAGACAAAACAGAGTGCCCAATTACGTGGCGCACTCTAGCGTTGTATCATTACTCCGACTATCGCCGCTCACGCGCACCGCCGAACAGAATGAAGCAATAGAAACAATATAGATAGCGCCGTGCGACGCCCGAGTATGCGGACCGATGCCGCCTGCCGAGAAAGTTTTCCCTAGGAAAGAGCATGAACTGAAACTTGAAAATAACATATTCGGAATCAGCTGATTCCGAACTACAATCCAGGTACTAACGCGTCATTCAAATCAAGAGCCACAGCCATGAAAATGCGAAAGTATTACCTATCCAATC
>NC_042494.1:10582125-10614557 GCF_005508785.2 Acyrthosiphon pisum
GGGTAAGTGGATGTCGCTCTGCTAGTACAGTAGGTTACAAGTGGGTCACTGTATAATGGATGGTATTAAATTTGAATTCAATGATATAATATCATCGTATAAGAAAAACGATTCTGAGCGGAGACGGTATGTCAGTCTAGGTATAAGACATAATATTATATTAGTCTATAGTATTTAAAAAAAAATTGACCTATAATAGGTACATATAATAAATTCCAAATTAATCATATCATAATATCTATTAGGTACTTATAATGCGGTATACATCAACAAAAAACCGTGGTACTATCATAGATATATAATAGTATACTTTAGAAGTTTCAAGTATCCACGAATAATATTATACAATCATAACAAAATAACTAATATAGTTATTCCAGGTTTTTTAACATGTAATTTCGTCCAAATTTGTACTTAAAATGACAATAAAAATAAACTGTGTAAATGTATTTTTTAGATTTTTTGGTAACAGAATTAATTACTTACGTGGAATCTTGTTTTAAATTTTCAATTCTTAGATACAAAAATTGAACATTTTATAAATTATTAACTATAAAATAATTTTTCAAATTAAAATTTGATAAATTTTGTCAAAATTTGATCTTTAAATGCTTATAAAAAAAAATTGTGCCTATGTATTTTTAATATTTTTCATCTGCCTTTGAATCAATATACTAGGAGCCTTCTATTAAATTTTCAAGCTTTTTTATCCAACAAATAAAATTTTATTGATATTTTTAGAAAAAAAACTAAATAAAAATGAAAACTGACAATGTCCGTAAAGAGCTCCAAAAAAAAAAAATTTAAAAAAAAATTTAAAAAATTTAAAAAAAAACACACATCATTGTAAAATCAATACATTCATCGTTCCACTCAGAATCTAAAAAACACACATCAGTGTAAAATCAATACATTCATCGTTCCACTCAGAATCCAAAAATTGGAAACTGAATATGTCCCTAAACAGATCAAAATAAGTCAAAATGTTTGGAAAATGTTATAGTATATAGAAAATGCTAATATAAACATTTAATCAAAATGTCATGAACCTACGGTCATTTGTTTAAGAGTTGCACCAAAAACCAAAATTGATTTTGCGTGAAAATTCACGTTTTTCTTAAATTTTTCTTTTGTTTTTCACGGCGCCTTTGAAAACTACTGGGAAATTTTTAGTTTTGACCCCCCAAAGTACCAACTAGATTCACTTTCCTATCAGAAAAGATAATATTTATATTTTAGACTGTAGTAGTAATGACTATTATGATTAATAAATTACAAAATGTTAAATCGTGCTTTAATTCTATATGTTCTTAAGAGTTGCGGAATATATTTTTATTGAACAGTAGATACTTGTAACACTATTTTTAAGAAATTGATTTTTCTCATATAAGTCATGGATTCACATTTTGGATAGGTACATTTTATATTTGTAATAATTTTTTATATCTTACTTAGTTATGGCTCCAAGAAGAAATAGGCTTAGTGGGGCTGAATACAAGAAAATACCTAAGCTCAAAGAATTTAGTTTGAATAAAATTGTTCAAAAAACTATTAAAATCGACACAGTGTTCAAAATTAAGTATTTTATTTATGATGGCTGTAGGTCTGTAAAATAAGCTAATAATAATATGAAATTTATAAAAATACATACTAAGTTTAATTTTTTTTCTTTAAGAAATTAAATATTATTACTCTAAACAGTCTAAAGTCTAAACCAATCCTAATGATTATAATATTATTATTTCTGAAATTTAAATAGTTAAAAATTACAATTTCTTAGAAGTTAAATATTATAGGTACTCAAAATTATATGTGAATCTGCTTATTAGGTAGTTTTTAATTATTTTATTACTATACTGGGTGATTCATTTATCATAAAACACTCATTATTTTAAAAGAATCACCCAGTATAAATCAGGTATATTGAATAAAAAAATGTATTGTATTTAAATAATGGTTAAACATAACTAGTATTTTTATAATTTTTGATAATACCATTATATATATTTTCTACTCAAAGAGTCAGGTATGGTTAGTAAATCTGCTGATCAAGCTCAAACTCAAAGCATATTAATATTTTATTAGAACCAAATTCTACTGATATACCTGGGTAAAGTTGAAACACTGAATTAAATTATTTTTTTTAAATAAATACCTACTTTACGTTGTTTTATACGATTATCTTAATAAGAAATTTTAAAATATTTTATAAGAATTCATTTTATGCAATATACAAAATAATAATGATAGGTAAAATAAGTAAAAATGTATCAGGTAAAATATTCTAATATATATGCATTTATATGTTATTCTTATCGTAACTATTTTCTAAATTAATAAGTAATTTTCATATTTATATTTATTTAAGATTTGATCCAGCATTTTGGTGTATAAAATATAAATGAACAAATGAGACAGTATATCTGTAAAAATGGAATTCGTCAAAATATAGATGTTAAATTTACAGCTTCAAAGAGATTGTACAGTGTTGTTCAGAAAGGGCATTTCCGCAATTATTTTAGATATCTGAATACAGATTTTTTCAAAAATGTTTTAATCAATGGTGAAACATGTCAATGAGATTATTTATCTTATTCTGAGAGTACTAGATCAATTTATTGTGTTCCATATCTCTTATTTGAGAATAAAACTAATTTTTCAAATACAGGATTTATTGATTGGAAACACTCTAAAAAAATTTCTTACCATGAAAATTCACCTGAACACATATTATGTTCCTATAAAATGAAAGAACTTGCATCAGATTTAAGTAAAATAAATATGAAACTAATGCATCAAATAGAAACTGAAAAAAAAATATTAGATTAGTGTAATGACCAGAGTTTATTAGGTTGTCAAAAGTTTGGAAAGCCACGGACTATCATTTAGAGGTGATTTAGAAAAATTTGGATCATCTACTTCAAACACTGGCAATTTTATTATGATGATGGAATTACTAGCAGAGTACAACCCACTTTTATCAGAACACATATCTAAGTATGGTAACCCTGGTAAAGGTAATACTTCCTACTTATCATTTTCTACTTATGAACAGTTCATTAAAATCATGTCTGAAAGTCATTAATACCATAGTTGATGAAATTAAATCATCAAAATATTTTTCTATCAGCATAGACTCCACTCCAGATATATCACACTCTGACCAACTGTCTTTCGTTATCAGGTATGTGCTATCGAACGGTGAGCCAATTGAAAGATTTATTGGTTTTTTAGAAAAAAAACTTAAAAGAACTTAAATCAGAAAATCTAGCAGAATCAGTTTTCAAAAAATATAATTTAGATGTTTGATATTTGAGAGATCAATCTTATGATAATGCTAAAAACGTGTCTGGTATTTATTCAAGAGTTCAAGCAAGAATAAAGCAAATTTCACCATTAGCTGATTTTGTACCATATTTGGCCCACTACTTGAATTTAGTCGGATCGTGTGCTGCAAATCACTGTAAAGAAGCAAATGATTTTTTTTCTTTTTATTCAAAATATATTTGTATTTTATTCTTCATCCACACATTGATGGAATTAGTTAAGTCAATATTCTATAACTACTGTAAAAGTTTATCCACCACGCGATGGTCAGCAATATTAAACGGTTGCCACACTTTACAAAAAAACTAGAGTTCTATACAATAAGTATTAGGAGAACTAATAAATGATGATTATGAAAAACCATTTGTACGGCCTGAAGCCAAAGGTTTAATTAGACAAATGAATAAATTAGAAACAGCATATATGACTGTATTTTGGAGTGATATTTTAAATACATTTAAGAAAACTTGTCTTCTATTACAATCTGTTGATATTCATATAAGCACAGTAGTTAGTATGCATAATTTGTTAATTGAATATATTTAAACTTTACGATCAATGTTTAATGATTATAAAAAGTTGGCAAAAGCTATGTTTAACAATGATGATATAGTTCCCGCTAATGAACACAAAAATAGAAAACGTAAGAAACGTAATGATGAATCTATTGAACTAGATGCTATTTTCAATGGACGCCAACGTTTCAAAATTAATACCATTAACATTATTTGTGATAATTTAAAGGGGACTAAAAAAAAAAATTTCTTATGATGATATAATATCTAAATACTTAATTTTCTTTATAATTAGTGAACAAAAAACCTGAGAAGTTCGTGAAAAAAAATTAAGAAAAATATACAAGAATGATTTGGATTAAACATTTGAAAGTGTGTTCATTTTCAGAGCTTGCTTAAAACCATAAAAAACCCTCAAACAAATATCATTAAGGAAAAAAACCTAGAATCTATTTTTCCATATGTTTATGTTGCTCTTCAGATATTTCTATGTCATCCTCCTTCTAACTGTTAACGGAAAAATAATTTTCCACTCTACAGAGAATTAAAACATATTTAAGATCAACCGTGTCATCAGAAAGATTGAATAATTTAGCCATATTAAATATAGAGTCATATATAACCAAAAACTATTAATTACGATGATATTATAAAATTATTAGCATCAAAACAGTCTATAATTATACTAGAAAAGTTATGAAGTTATAAATTAATTGAATATTTTTATTTTTCAATTTGTTTTATCATTTTAAAAATTGTTTTAAATAATATATTGGTTATTAGTGAGTTTTATTTTATATTAATGTAACTATTTACTACTCCAGTCTACAATTGTGTAATATCAATAAAGTAAAATATATTTTTTTGGTGGTATTAATTATTTTTTTAATAAATAGATTAACAAATTCAATATTATCTTACAAGTCTAAAATTGAATGAACTGTTTTTAACAAAAGTAACAAGACCAGACTCGTTATATTTGCCTTGTTAATATTTAGATCACGTTAAAATATTTAATTTATGTCTCATTAATTTAGAACTTGTTATATGTGTGTACTAAAAAACCTATCTTGCGCTAAAAACATAAAAATGTAAGTATAAATAAAACATGTTTTAACAATGATATAATAAACTAGGTATGATGGCAATGAACCAATTTTTGTATTATGTTGCGCAAAGATGGCTAAGAGGGTTATGGTTCAAAATAATGCATATATTTTCCAAAAACCCCAAAAAACATGAATAATCCCTATACCATGCAGGTTAAAGTAGCAACCCTAGCGTATGCAGTGCAGCCTCTGGCCGTTTGAACTTGCGACTCATTTCGGGATATTATCAGAAGTGGAGTTTGGTCTCCTTATTCTAGTGTTTATTAAAACGGCGAAAGACCAGCGCCATTTTTTGTCAGAGTGATGGTCGGCAGGTGAGGAGGATGTGTATCACAATGTGTGAATCATATATAGTTTATTATATCATGGTTTTAACTATGATATTGTAGAAGGAAGGGTTTGAACTTAAGTCAGGATAAATAATTAAACTTAATAATAAACTTTGAATGATATAAATACTTTAAATAAAATAATTAAAAAGAACAATAGCACATTATTTATTCCTGCAATAAATTGAAGACAATAGTCTAAAAAAGAACAATATTAACTATATACCATCAAAGCATTGTTTGCATGTGGTGAGGCACTGTGACTCGAACATATTACATAATTACATGAGAACACTGGCAACGACTAGCGAGCGATAACAATTGTCAAACTTGACAACTAACTGAAAACAAACTAAGAGTACTTAATAATAATAATTCAACTGAACAATAGACTGTAGCGACTCAAGTGTCTATTTATTACTACGATATTGACTTATGTTTTACCAGATCAGAAAAACAGCCCAGATTAGATATACCCAATAGACTTATAAAATGATTTTAAGAGAAATTTAACCAACAACTTTTTATTATTTATTTAATTATAATATTTTTAAGTGAAATAATGCTGGTACAATTCTTCACGCGCCCACATAATCTGATGACCTCCACAAACATGTTTAATGTTAATAAATATTTGGGAGTGGGGGCAGCAGAATAACTTTCTGATTTTTATTAATTGTACATTTGTACTTGTTTAAAAAAATTAAAGAAAATAATATGTAGATATGTAGTATGTTATGAATTATGATATTATGATTAATAAATTATAAATATATTTGATTATAGGTTACTCTAGGTAAATAGTATCATTAAATTTCATATTAGATTGTATAGTATAGTAATTACAATTCTTACCCTATATGGAATAATTGGTTATCATTAGTAGAGTCTGTTTCATCAATAGTTTCCTGTTTAATAACTTTATTAAATACTGGATCATCACATCTAATACATGGAATTGTCAACACTCTAGAACTGTTTAATATATAATCATACCTAAAAGAAATTTACAAAATTAATTACAATTATTATTAGGTTCATAACTACTGTTTAAATTATACGGGTAAAACATATTAATTAAATATTAGAAAGAAAAATTTTCAAAATGTAGATTAAAATTTTATATTTTATATAAATGTTACACTATTTTCTTACTTGGAGTTTATCGCGGGATTATTAATAGGTGTTCTTAACGGTTCCATAATGAATTAGGTCCTCCTTAGTGTTTTTCTATTACTCCAAAACATGAACCATTAAAATGATGTACCTTTTAAGTCTAATTGGTCAATTGATGGCTGTAGTGGTTGCAGGCTGAATATTTAGGCTAATTTTTGGCCTGCAAGCATTATGGTACCAACAATTAAGAAACTGAAATTATGTGTCACATTTTATTTAAGATAATCAAGTACCTAAAGAGTAAGCCATTAAGAGGACGCCACACCCGCATGTGTTGTGTTTGTCTCACAAGTATGTAACATAGCAGATTTACGCTCAGCAGATCACACATTTAGCTCAGTAGTCACTAGTCAGTTAGCTTAAAAATTAGAGTGAATCCGCTTATTAAGAAATTTGATAGTAAGAACATTATCTGTGTTCGTATGTTATTTTTTAAGATTATTCAGTTTTTAAGTGAGTTATGAGCATTTTTAATTCATGCTATAATGCTATATTATAGACACATAACTTAGTACAAAATTAAACTACCATAAAAAAAACTTACGCACACAAATAATATTCTTACCTTTAAATTTTAAGAGGTTGGTGGACTCTAATTTTTTATCTAATGGAGTCAAACGTGATCTGCTGAGCGTAAATTTGCCATGTTACACACTTGTAAAACGGAGGCTACACATGCGGGGGTGGCGCCCTCTTAAATTTTTATAGCTTAAGTCTATACTTAAAAGAAATAACTCTAACTTACTCTATAGATATTAATATGTAAATGCAAGTACTAAAAACATCAACGATGTGAAGCAATTAACATTATTTTATATTATAACAAAATAACAAATACTTATGCATTTATATTTCTTATTTCATAACAAAAAAACTTTACATAAATGAAAACCAAAAAATGTACGTCGTCCAAGACTCACCAGTGGTCGTTGTGACAATTTAATGACTTTATGGAATATGAGTTACCTATTAATTATTCTTATTACTTATTTGTATTTTGTTTCCGTTTTTATAATTTCCTGATAATGATTCCTAACTAAAGCATGACAAAATAGATCTATTTGATCTATTGTTCTATGATTTGAACCATAGAACAATATTTGAACTAAAGAGGAACACGTTTTATCCTGTTCCTTATTCTTATCTTACTGTGATTCCTCCATGAAATTTCAGGACCCACGATCACGATTTAAGATACCATCATGGAACAATTGAAATTTCATGAATTGAATGTTATATTCTGTGATTGAATCAACAATTGAATTGACATTTGATCAGCTGAAAAAATATGTTTTAATCTGTATACTCAAATTTACCTACTTAACATAATATGTTATTTAACTTACCTATATTCATAGGCGCAAATAGCGTTTGAGATTTGGGGGGGCTAATAGGACCTTACTTTGATAATATTGAATAAGCTTAGAACAAAATGTAGGAAATGTTTGGGAGGGCTATGGACATTTTTGGGGGAGCTTAGCCCCTAAAGCCCCCCCCCCCTATTTGCGATATACCTAATCATTTTTTTCTGCGACTTTCTCCAGTTTATTTTTAGATATGGTTTTCCCGGATTTTTTTCCTCAGAATTTTTTACTGGCAACGAAGTGCGCGGGATTAGCTACTATTAACTTAAATATGATTTTGGGCTGGGTACAGATATTTTTGTTTTCTAACCGATTTTTCGGAACGCATTCTATCATCATAGAAACGAATAAAATGTAAAAATTACCTAATTCCCACTAGAGGTATACATACAACTAATATACTTATTAATATATTATATTGATGATTCATTAATTTTCTTCTAAGTGGATAATATTGAATAGTGTCCAGTGCCGCAACTTGGTACATATTGGTGGGTGAGCGACCAATAAATAAGGCTCAAGTATAGAGGCGCAATTATAGTAGAGGGCAGTCCTGTAAAGAATACTTTTAAAAAGTACTTGAGTAAATACTCAAATACATTTTATTTTAAGTATTTAAGATATTACTCAAATACTTTAATTGTAAAGTATTTCAAATACTACTCAAATACTTTTGGTTTTTAAAGTGGGTTTCTAATTATCGTAATATAAACACATAGGTACTAGGTAATCTAATAGTTATCTATATAATAGTTTTAAACGGAATATTGTTATTCAATATTCAATAACCTTTTTTAGAAATCTTGTTTTCACAAACCTTTGGGCTTCGGCTAACACAGAAATACAGAATTAATTAATATATATTAAATAAAACTATTATTCCATTATTGTAGTTGGCAATAATATTTTGCTTTTAGCTAAATACATTATGTTATGCAGTTAATATAATATAATATATAACATATATAGGTATACACTGCTATACTGCTTACAGATAAGTGAAGAGCATTGAACACATTGTACACTACCTATAGTGATTATATACATATCGTGAGGACTAAGGAGACTTAAATTAACCTCTTTCTTTAATAGCAATAATATCATAAGATATTGGTAGTTAAGAGTTTGCATATGTTGTCTCCGTCTTACAAGTGCGTAACATAGCAAATAATTGTACGCTCAGCAGAATATGTGTAGCTTTGTTAGTTTAAAAAATAGAGTGAATTGAGTAATTGATCTCTTAAAAAATTTTAAGGTAAGATTATTATCTAGGCAACCTCATGGGATTTTTATAATATTTAAATTTTAAAGCGAGTTGAGTATTTTAAAATTGTAAATTGTTTGTAGATCTTAAAATACTCATAACTCGCTTTAAATTAAAATATAATAAAAGCCAATGAGGTTGCCTAGATAAAAGCCCTAACTTTAGAGATCAATTCACTCTAGTTTTTAAATTAACGGAGGTAAACGTGTCCTGATGAGCGTACAATTTGCCATGTTCTGTATTTGTAAAACGGAGACAACACATGCAGGTATCACGTCCTCTTAATATTGTAAGCTGTCAGCTGATGGACTACCTTCTAATTTATCTTTTAAGTAATATATTTATTTATGTTGGATGGTAACATGTTATTATTATGTATTAAGTATGTAATATAATTTATATCTAGTATGTAAAATATATATAATTGTTTAATAATAGGTATATATTTATATATATTTATAAAAACCTTTGGGTCGTTTAAATAATAAAGTACCAGGGCATTGGAAAAAAAAATAAGCATTACTGGAGTATACATATAATATGTTGTTTTTATGCAAAAAAACTAGGGTTAAAATATTTCAACTATGCTAAAAACTTATTTATTTTTGGTTTTTACTGTTTTTAAACTATACAAATTTATATAATTATTACTTTATTAGCTTGATTTTATTCACTGTGATTTTAAAAATAATAATGCAAAATTATAGTAATAAGTAATGAGTATCTATTTATGTATGTAAAATATGATTCAAATACAATAAAAATAGAAAATCAGTGCAACCGCCAACCGATGCTAACAACGGCTTATATATACTTTTATGCAGGGTGACATCTTAGTAAAGTCATAACCACTTGTTTATATTTGTTCAGACTTCCCAAACACTAACTCTGATATTAACCTCAAAACTTTGAATAATCAAAAAAAAATAAGACTGCTATTTTATGGACAATTGTATTTATATTAATAAATATATGTTCAGATACTAATTGTCACAATATATTAATGTTAATATCATATCACCTAGGACCTCTAATTATTTAATATTTTTATTAACACCGTGCGCTCAACAGTTCCTCCTTGTCGCCTTCTCCTATTTGCCGATGATTCTAAGATTTTCCATACGATATCCTCATACAATTGCCTCGCTCTCCAAAACTCCCTTGATAAATTTTCCGCCTGGTGTAATTCTTTTAATTTGTTGCTAAATATTGCCAAATGCAAAGTAACGACCTTTCATCGTTCTAGGGCAGTCATTACCTTTGACTACAACCTAAGCGGACTATCTATTCAACGCGTTAACCAAATCGAGGATTTGGGCATTGTATTTGTGCCTTCACTCCATTTTGGTCCTCACATCGATATCATAACTAGTAAAGCCTTTCGCGTATTGGGTTTTATTAAAAGACACACTGTCAATTTTAGTTCCCCTAATTGCCTACTGGATCTCTACAATGCTTTGGTTTGTTCAGTTCTCTTATATGGGTGTGTGGTATGGTCACCATACACCACCGCTGACATTCGACGGATTGATCGGGTGCAAAATTACTTTTTGAACTTTGTTGGCTTCTGTCTCAATATCCCTCACCCAAAACACGATTACGGGCCTATTATACAAGCTCTTAAGCTCGATTCTCCCTCAACTAGGCGTGATAACCTTGGTAATAACTTTATTCGAGGTCTGATTGAGGCTGGAGTCGATGCCCCTAGACTTCTCGAACTACTTGATTTTCGAATACCCAATAATACTAGGCTACAGTATTCTTTTTATCATCCTAACAATAAGTCTAACTTCGCCAGAAATGCCCCATTACCAAGATTAATGCGCTTAGCAAACTTAATACCTTAATACCCCTAGTACGGAGGCTCACATTTTTGTTAGCTTATTGTTCTATTTATTACCATGTTATTATTTGTTTCTATTTATCATTATGTTATTTATCCTATTCTAGACCTTTATTTAAGTTATTAATATGTAAAAAAAAAAAAAACTTATATACTAGTCTTGTAACACACTCCATGTATAATTTTGTAAAAGCTGACTGGCGTTAATTCTAACAAAATAAATAAAAATAAATTAATGTTCATAACTGTAACATATTTATCTACAAAAAATTGTTGAGAAAATGACAAGTATATTTTATATTTAAACATTTAAGTATAATTATTAAATTAATACACTCATAAAATTAAATGAATATTAGGTATTAATTGTCTTATAATAAACTTTAAACTATATTTGACATTAAAAATTTATATTTTATCAATGTAAAAATAATATATTAAAAGTGACATTTAACTAAGTAATCTTTATAACAAAAACTAGTAGAACAAAAAAATATTTAGGAGTTTGTTAATACTTTAAAGTGTTCAGCAGTGTGAGAATCAAGTGTCGTTGATGCTGAATTGTACATATCAGATCGATCTAAAATGGCATCCAATTCTTCATCAGACAAGACTATATTATCCAAACAAAATAATATTAATAAAAATTGGACAACAATCCTACATAATATTATAAACATATAAAACATAATACTTATACTCATAATAATATACTTACTAAATCCATTTGGTTGTATTTTCTTAGTGTACTCTGATGATTTTAATAAAGTCATCAGATCTTCAATACTTGACATGGAAAGGGTTGCAGCTCTACTAAATGAACCTAGTTTATAAAATAGTAATTATACAATAACACTTTTCACTCAGTTGTAAAATAATAAATATGTTTCATTAAGAATAAGTTTTTATCTATATATATATAAAAGACAAACAACAAAAAACCTATGTCCTTTATGCATTCCTAAATCGTTCATCCGATTGCGATGAAATTTGGTACAGAGATAGATTAGATAGGAGATAGGCTACATTTTGTGGCAAAAAAAGGTGAATAAGAGGTCCAACCCGAGGAGGTTCTTAAACAAGGGATTTATCCAAGGGGTCTCAAGTTCAAACCACAGTTTCGGTGGACTAATTTTTTGCATTGTTTTTACATTGCTTTTTTTTTCTTATTTTTAATGTATTTATTTTTCTTTATCTATACATATGAATCTTTGGTTTTTTTTTTTTAATCGGTTTTTAGTACAATTAGGTTAAGTTAGGATTTTGTATTAATTGATTGTATAACTTTGATACTTTAGAGTTAAATTATACACGTCTAAGTACGTACTATGTGGTACCGCAGGTAGATTGCCTACCTGATAATATACCACTCGCATAATCACAAAAACCTAGCAATAGTTAACTATAAATAACAATACACTCATTATCGCTGCATTAAATAAGATAACTTAAGTCAAGTTTCTATTGTTTTCTTAAATAAGAATATTGTTAAATTAAATACATTCACTACAGAAAACATTAGACATATTATAGAACATTGCTACTTTTGTAGAATGAAAATTAATAAAGTTAATTCACTCAATTAAATAAAACCTGGAAAAATTGTCTTCTTTAAGCTCAAAAATACTTAAATTATTTTAGATATATTATTAATTATTATTAAGAGGGAGCTATATCCGCATGCGTTCCTCCACAAACATAACATAGCAAATTGCACACTCGGCTGATCACGTTTATATCTGTTAGTTTGAAAATTAGAATGAATTGACCACCTCTCATAAAATTTAAAGTTAAGGTTATTATCTAGTGAACCTCATAGGTTATTTTTTAGGTTTAAATTTTAAATCAAATAATAAGGATTTTTAAATTTAAATTGTTTGTGAATTTTAAAATACTCATAACTTGCTTTAAAATTTAAATTTAAAAAAACCTTATGTTATAACGTTCACTAGATAATAATCTTACCTTTAAATTCACTCTAATTTTTAAACTAACAGAGTTAAACGTGATCTGGCAAGCGTACAATTTGCTATGTTATGTTTGTAAGACAGAGAGAACGCATGCGGGTGTAGCGCCTTCTAAATGCTTGTTCTGTAAACACGAAAATATAATATTTTCTATAGTCAAATTTGAACAAATAAAATCAATGAAAGAATCATATAAGAATCAAACAAATAATGCAAAATTATTTTACCACTGCCAATGATCATTTTTTCTAGTTTTCTTTTTGCAGTCGCAAAATTCAATATTCTTTCGTCAATAGTGTTCTTAGAACAAAACCGATATACAACAACCGGTTTTGTTTGGCCCATTCTATGACACCTATCTTGAGCTTGTAAGTCAACTTGTGGGTTCTGAAACATTAATACTTATGAAGTTATAAATTAACATTATTTTTTTTCACAGGATGATTGAACATTAGTTATTAAAAGTCCCATGTCCAAAAATATAATTAAAAATCTACAAGAAACATGTTCTGCAAACATAGATTATGATGTACCACCCAAATTATCATATTAGTATATAATGGTCATGCCATAATTTTATTGAAATGCATTTTTAGTCATAACCATTAGTGAATAACTAATAACCACTATTATGTGAATTTTCTAAAGTAAAAACCCTTAAATTACGAAATGCATTTAAAATCTCAAAATATTCATTATACCCTGAAAAATAAATTCAAAATATTAAAAATCTATCAAGCTGTATTAAGAAAAAAAAAACTGGCAAAGTGCAAGTCAGACTCGCACACGAAGGGTTCCGTAACATCATCAGCTATAAACATGTTGGCAACACTGCTTATATTATAAATTCTAGGATTTTTAGTATTTGTTGATATAGCGGCAACAGAAATACATAATCTGTGAAAATTTCAACTTTCTAACTTTCATGGTTCCTAAGATACAGCCTGATGACAGACGGGACGGACGGCCTTGGTAATAGGGTCCCGTTTTACCGTATGGAACCCTAACTAGACTTTTTAAATATTTTTAACCATTTACAAAAATGTACAAGACAAAATTAATAAATAATTCATAAAACGTGAAAGTTTTTAATAAATGGGATTTGTAAGAAGTATCAATTGAAAGTTATAAATTGACCAATAAAGGCCAAAAAATACGTAAAATTAAAACAATTCATAAAAGGATTCTAGATTGAGTTAATTTGTACTTAATTCAAACATTGTGTTAAAAAGTTAAGTCTTACAATAAACTAAAAATAATTCATTTTCCTATAAATTCACATCCCTATACAATATAAGGAGATTTAAGTATTAATACATGAAGAGTGGTCACGGCTTTATCCCATCTTTACTCTAACACACTAAAAGAGCTTATGATATTTTGGGATGTTTTATGAAATAGAAAAAAAAAAGAATTGAATACAATTATTTTCTTAGTTACATAAAATAATAATTTAATTTTGATCAATAACATTATTAATTGTGATCAGGAAAGCGGCTTTATCGGCTTAAACAAAACTGATTTATAGTGAGATGTGGTCTGACTGAACCAGACGAAAATCTGTCACTCTGCCCTCCCCTGTTACTTTTATATGAAACTGAACATAAACACCATAAAATATGAGAATTTTTTCTCAAATCAACCATACCCAGTCGCTGTCGAATAAAATAACAGTGTCTGCTGACGTTAAATTTAAGCCAAGTCCACCTGCACGTGTTGATATCATCATTATAAAACATTCTGGATCACTGTTAAATGTAGTCATTGCATCAACTCTAAGTTGAATACTCATAGTTCCGTCCAACCTGGTAAACGAAAATTTACGAAACATCAAAAACTCTTCAATTACATCCATTAACTGTGTCATTGTAGAAAATAGCAACACCTAAAAATTAAATACATATGTACTGTTAGTAGAAAAAAAATCACTTTTCTTTAAGAATTTAAATCTCAAATTGATAATTGAATAGTCATAATATTATTCCTAAGGACAATATCATTCTAAAATACACTTATCCACAAACTTTTAGAGGGCACACCAGTATAATTTTTTTCATTTGTTTTACACATGTTATATAATTAAAACCTCTCTGTAATTCACCCATTGTAACTTAATTATTGTTGAAATTAAATTTTATAACTTAGATGTTATAATATAATGAAAAAAAACATTAATTGTATTTTGTCGAAAGATTTTTTTAACCCTAGAACACACGCATTTAAAATATTCATGAGAATACACGCACACGGTCTTTTTGTCACACACAGTATGGCGTAAATCATAGTCAACTAACAAGTCGCAATAAAAATATAATAGCTATTAATTTTGTTTATCGAGCAGCAATTATTAGAAACACAATTTAAAAATAACCCATAATTGATTTTTTACGATCACGCACACTGTCTTTTTGACCGTATATTAATACGGTAATGAACTTTGAACATTTCTATATTACTGACATCGGATCGTATACAGTTAGGAGTTGTATCTAATGTTAGTTTATCATCTAATTTTAGAAGGTACCCAGATTAGGTTACATTAATATTTCGTATTTTTAAAACAATGAACAAAATTCTAAAAGCCCAGTCTTTTTGACCGTGAAGCGTGTGCTCTAGGGTTAACACTTTGATTTTAAATTATAAGTTAGTAAAAAATTTAATCTTCTGATAAAACATAGCTAATATTGTTTTTATGAGTGTTTTAATAACCACTTATAGGTAATAACTTAATTTCAATAATGTAATCAGAATGATGGAATATGGAAATAAGGAGACAGGACTTAGTTTCAACTATATACACTGTCTGTAGGACAGAGAACATTTATTTACTGATGTGCCAACTTAATATTCTTTAATAAAGCGTTTTAAATATGAGCATTGAATATTAATTATTAATGATACATTATTTAACATTAATGATTTGAATACCTTAAACATAGATATATTACCTTATGGCCAAGTATTTTCAATTTTGTTAACATAGCATCAAGTAACTGAAATTTACCACTAACTTTGGTAATGTTCTCATCAACAAGTAATTTATTTTCCCCCGGAATTAAAGGCATTTGTACAAGATATGGATGATTAACAATTTTCTTCAATTGAATAAATGGATTTTGCATATGTACTGAAATAGCCATATTTTTAACTTGAGGACTAAAATTAATAACAAAATAATTAGTCACATAATATTGTAATATCATATTATATGGTTGGTAGATATCAATATTTTACTTAACGTTACAGCTATGTTGTCTTAAAAGTAAAAGTCAAAGGCAAACATAAAGTACAAAAAAAAAACTAATGTCTATGAACCAACAACTATAATTATTAAATCATCAAAAATAGGTTAGGCAAATAAAGTTATGTTGGCGTATTTCATAGTAATTAGAATTGCAAAATATACAAAGTATGTAATCAAAAATGTCTCTTTATAAATTATATTTTATTCTTAGTGGGGCAATTTCTCCCAATACAGTATATTGGTAACAAAGGAATGTAAAAACCACAAGAGTAATTTTTATTTTTTTATGAAAAACACATTGCAAGAGTCTGTAAAAAGGTCAAAATGTCTGTAAATAACAGTGGTAATATGAGAGGATCTAACCGGAGCAGTAGCATAGGGCTAATGGGTCAGATTTCAAAATTCAATATTAAAGATGATGATTTTGGTACATGGGTAGAAAGATTCAAATTAATTGTATTATTGAATGAGACAAACGCGCATAAAGAAAAATCTATATTTCTTACATTTTTGGGTAACAACAGCTACTCATTAATAAGAGCCCTGTGTATACCAAGTAAACCTATCAATAAAGGTTATGACCGTTGTTGTTAAATTATATTAATCCGAAATTGCCGATTGAACGTTATTTCAAAGAGGGGAACCGAGGATCTGATGAAACGATATACCAGTATGTTGTATCTCTGAAAATCTTTCATAATTTTGTGAATTTGGTGTAAATTTAGACTGCTTGTTAAAGACCAAGTAGTATACGGTATTAAAGATGATAATCGTCGTCTCAGAATGAAAAGGTTCTAAAACAATTTTTTTGAAAAATGGTTTTTTTGCATATTATTATTTAATATTTTTTGTTGTATAATTCAATCCTAAAATCATATCGATCCGTTGATTATTCAATGAGATATAGAGAATGAAAAGGTTCTAATTCATACGTGAATTATAGGTACAACGGGTTAACTTAAAAACGTTCCCTTGAATAATTACAAAAATCACATTAGAACCTTTTCATTCTGAGACAATGTGATATTAAAAAGCGTTTTTTGTCCGAAACGAAAATGTGGGGCTGTGTTTGTCAATGGAAGCAGCAGATAAAGATTTATCAAAATGGGAAAGCCAAGAGTTGAACTATCAGAAATTTATGAAGACTAAGAGCAACAAATCAGTCAAGGACAGAGGAAAAGGAAGACAGAAAGTTGAAGAGAAGGAGGAGTCATCGAACTACAACTTACAAGGATATCCCTGGAAAGATTGTAAGTTTTTGGTGTGGTACCACGGGTCATACTAAACCAAATTTTAAGTACAAATCACTTGTATGTTCAAATTGTTCCAAAGTAGGGCATTTAAAGTTTATAAAGAGTAATGTTAATTTATTAGAACAAGTGAATAGTAATTTAAATGATGATTTTTGTGACTTAAATATTATGGATAGCATAAACCTTTTAGACCCTGGTGACTGCCATTTTATTAAGCCATTTGATATTAAACTGAATGTGGAAAGAAATTTAATAAACTTCCAAATTGATACCGGATCCTCTATTACAGCAATAGAGAATTTGGTACACACCTTCAAATTTTTAATAAAAATGTAAATTTAATTCTGATAATGAAATAGACATTTCTAAATTAATTTTGTTTTATAATAGTACAAAACATTGTGCTACAGGTGTTAGTCCTGCAGAATAACACTTGGGTCGTTTGTTACCCACACCTTTCAGCAGGTTGAATTCTTTTGTTAAATATAAATCTAATAAAAGCATTTATATGGCTAAAAACAACAACAGGGGTTGTAGAGAAAAAATATATTTAATTAAACATACAGTCATGTGTAAAAATTATGGAACAATGGACACTTGGCTACCTGGTATAATCCTTAAGACATTGCCATCTGTTACTTACTTAGTGGATGTGCATAATAGTAAACTGTGGAAGAGACATGAACCAAACGATCAATAGTGATAAGTAAAAGTAGTGAGGTTGAAATTTTGAATGGTGGTATGTATGAGAGTACAGTCCATAATAAACAAATTGAGCTAGATCAGGAGGTTGCATCAAGTGACAATTATGTAGACTATATTTTAGACTCTATTACTAGTAATCCTGTGTCAACACACTTTTATAAGAGTGGTAGAATAATCGAACCAACTAAATGTTCAGATTTATAATTTTAAGTCACTACATCAGTTTTAGTATATTTACTTTGTTATTCTATTTTGTGTTTTTACAATTATAGTTCTTAAAAAATTGTTAATCAAAATTTAAAAAAGAAAAATGCATCAAATAATTCATTAAATATTTAATAACTTTTTTATATTGTATTGTTAATATATAAGTGTATTTGTAATTAAGCAATTCTTAAATATATCTTTAATCTTTATTGTTCTCATTATTAAGTAGGAGGGAACTGTAATGTATGTGTTATCACCATTTTCTTACATAACTTTAAAATGTATAATAAAGAATCATTTGTATAAAAATGTCCGTGTTGTAACTTGTGCATTTCTTCCAATACACTACACCACGGTCTTAGAAGATATCTTATCTTCTAAAACCGTGCAGTACACAGTACCTAACATATATCTAAAAAGTTCTATTAGTTTACGACTTTACAAGACATTGATTTTAAATAAAATACATATTACTTTAAAATAGGTTATTATGTATTTTTTTTTTACTATTTTAATAAAAATTGCAGTTATAAACCAAATCTAGACTATTTTACACTTACTCAATTTCTGGCACATTTACTCTAATAGCATTTAGATCAGTGTATTTTATTATACTTTCCACGCATCTTCTCTTACTATTTACTTCTAGAATAAGATCTTCAGTATCCTGAAAAAAATCTAGTTGTTAATGACAAATTCAAACAACTATTATTATTAAAAGTAGTAGTATTAGTTTATGAGGAACAAAAAAATAATTATTGGTTTCAAAATGTGTTTTATTATTTTATCTAGAATAATAGAATTCAAAAAAACAATATGCAAAAATAAAAAGCTTAACTTTAGTAAACTATGTTGAAACTTGCAAGACCAAGAATAAAAATTAGTAACAATGAAAATGTAACATGTTGGAAAAATTCCTTCTAAAAAGAAATTTATTTATTTCAGTGACAAAGCGTCATAGGAGACAATGACACAAAGTCTCACCACTTATAAATTAGATCACGGGACAAATCATTCTGTTTCATGAAATATTTACAAATTTGAACGTCATTTATATTATAAAATATAATATGATGTATGTTTCGATATTTGTTAAAATCAGTTTTTCGTTATAGTTATAGAATTCTTAAAATAGATTAGAAGTGCTCTATAAGACAAGTGCGTACAAGCTAGTGATGTGGTGCATTCCAAATATGGTATTATATCTAAGAGACGTTGTAAAATATAAACTTGTTATAAATCTTCTTTGTGTACAAAGTAACATTTTCCTTTCCTAAGTTTTTTTTTTATCATTAAAAATATTTAATAGCGTTATCACAAAAACTGTGTTGAATAAAATATTAAAATGTAATGAATTATGAATATATTATTAAAAATTAAAATAACTTTTTTGTTCACATTTCTCAAAAAGAGACATTTTCCCTATTCCTCATATATTTGTTTATAAAGGAAAATATCCCATACTTCACTCCTAAAAAAGGAACTTGTTCTATTAATCTGTTTATTTTGGAATTTGGTTCACCCCAACACAGGAAAATGTACAGAGTAAAGCATTAATTATCCATTGTCTCAATATCAAAATGATTTTTGAAAAATGAATACATTTTTATTTAAGTGTCATTTATTACAAGTTTTAATAATAAAAAAAATACCTTTTTTTTATTCAGTAAAATTTCCATTTGTTTGTTCAATGTTGCTTCATATAATTCTTTTTGTGTTTCTGTAAGTGGAGCATAAATAACAATTTCCTTTTTCGGTGGGAGGTTTAGATCAGTTTCATTTTTTTCCCGTCTCAAAATAAAGGGTTTTAATATCTATAACAAAAGACAACAAATAATTTTTCTTGTATTTTGACATTTTATATCTTTGCTTTGGCACATAGAAACAAAAAACGTTACATTACATATTACCATGGCAACCAATTATATATTATTTGAAATTTCCGATGGAATGTTTTGTATATTAATGGTTGCCATGGTGATATGTAAAACATATTATTCATATAGAGTTGGCAATTTTAATTGGCAACAAAGTGAACGGGATCAGATATTTTTATATATATAGATAGATTATGCCTCTGAGCAGAAGATAGGCTAATTTAAAAAGGGAGAGGTCCAAAGACCAACCAAAGTATTGATACTTTACTAATGTGGGTAGTATCGGAACATCCCTATGTTCTGACTCTTCAGTATATTACCTAGGTATGTGCTACATATGATAGCAAGGACAGCAAAGACATAAAATGTGGTGCTTCATTGCAGACTCGTATGCAATATGTTTATGTTTTTTTATACCGTGTATCGCAGAAAAAAAAATAGCTAAAGGTGGTGGATAAATTCAATATATTGAAAATAATACAAATAAATTATTGGCCACAACACCTTTGTCTACTTATGAATCACAAATTAAATACTTTTATAATTATTTATTAACACTTGGAAAAATATACTTTGAATATATCTTTGCTGATACATCAACAACAACTATCTCAAAATTTGACGAAATTAAGTATCAAATTTAACATTTATTACCTTAAAGCAGATTTATAAATCCTTTTGAGCACAGAAATTCAGTGGTAAATTGCAGTTACTAATAACTAATTAGTAATAAATTATTCTTAGATGTTAGGAACAAAAAATGGTCTTAATCATATTCTTAATTTGTATAATATACTTATTTCACAATAGTAAAAATAGTTGGTGAAAATAAAAATGATCAAACTTAATTGCATTTTATTCATAAAAAAAAACTACTTTAAATCTGCTGAGCTTGTTGAGAATCTTATGAGTGGCATTTCTAAATTGTTAATATTTTATGTAAATTAAATAAACTATCATCCTTCTGTTTTAAGATAAATATGAAGTTTATTACCTTTAGAATGATGTCTAATAATTCATCTTTTTTGACCATATTAACAATTTTGTCATTAGAATCAAAAAACTTATCAATAACAAACCAAGAGTTAAAATCTTCTAGTTGATCAAAAATTTTAGGCATCAACCAATTCAACAATGACCATAATTCTGACATATCATTCTGAATAGGTGTCCCTGTAAGTATGAGCTTGTTGGTACAATTAAATGCACGCATACATCTAAAAACATTAATTTTTAAAATTCAATTTTATATAAATAAATCAATAATTATAGTAATATATTCGACATACTTGGATATGTGGGAATTGGCGTTCTTCACTTTTTGTCCTTCATCAATTGTAATGAATTTCCAATCAATATTTTTCAAATATGTTATATCGCGACGCACAACATCATAAGTAGTTATTACAACTGGTTGACAGTTTAAGTTATTAACTTTTTGAGTATTTTTGAACTTTGGTCGCAACCCAATGCGTTCAATTTCCGTACCATGATATAAAACAGTTGGAAGCTTAAACAATAATGAATGAGCATGTATACATATTTTTAAAATAATAAATTTGGTTATTTACCTTAGGGGAAAATTTTGAAAATTCTGACAGCCAGTTGGGAATTGTAGATAATGGTGCAATGACAAGAAATGGTCCAGTTATTCCCATTTCCAAAAGAAAACAGTAGAAAGCTATAGTTTGTACAGTTTTACCAAGTCCCATTTCATCAGCTAAAATTCCATTCAAACCATTTTCATACAAAGTCTAATAAAAAAAAGGTTGTTTAGTTACAATTATTAAAAAAAAAAACGTTGTATTAAGTAAAAGTTTTTCTTATTATTTTTATAATAATATTTATACATGGCATATTATACTAAGTTAAAATATCTAAAATTGTTCATACACTACACAATATCCTAATATATTGGGGAGGGGGTATATTATTTAAAAAATTTAAATACATACTCTAATCCATAGGAGACCTTCAATTTGGTGGGCTTTAAGATTCCCATGAAATAATTTTGGTTGTTGAAATAAGCTTAAATAATACTCTTCTTCATTTACATCCTAAGCATCAATACTAATTATTATACATAGATCAAGTGAAAAAAAATACTTAATTATAATATAACTAAGAATAATGTTCTTCCTTAGCTATAAATATGTATTTAAACATACACTATGTCTGCACGCCCGGTCAGTGTCAACAACTTACACACAAAAATTAAGAAAATACAATTATAAATTATTTTGGCATTAGGTCTTAGAACAAATACTAGTAGGTATATGATCTAAGCATTTTATATTATTATATATTTAATTTTGTGATATCAACTCGTAATTATATAATTTGAAATAAAAACTACAATATCCTGTATTAATGAAAATTTAATTTTGTATAGCTATAGTAACTAAAATATTTAGTTACATAAAAATAATAATAACATAAATTGATTGAAAAATAATCATTACATGTTTCACGTTTGTACATACAATTGTGTCAACTAAAACAAATGCATATTTTAAATGAGAATACAAAATAGACGTGAAAGATATTATCATCAGTGAGTGGGGTTATTTAGTAACCTGTTACCTACCACAATACATATATCAAATAATAATCATGGGTAAGATGGTTATTTAAATGTTGTTAATAACATTATTTAATATGGTAAATAACAAGAAAATTCTTAACACAGACCACATGGAATATGGTGATGATCTAATAGAAAAATATCCATAATTTTTGTTTATTCATGTAAGTTGACACTGTTCAGACGTCTAGACACAGCGTTAAACATAAACAAAATATTTACTACAATTGATTGGTTATCTGTAATCTTAGTCGATTCATCTTTATAACTTGGCACATTTTCTTTCATTTTCTTAGCTTTACCTAGTTCCTTTCTATAAAAAATAATGCAATTTGTTTATTATTTGTAAAAATATCATATTTTGTAAACATAGGCGTGCGCAGACCTCAATTTCCGGTCGAGCCTGGAGCAATTAGTGCCCCAATGTTCTAATTTTAAATTAATAGCTGCGTAATATTTATATGTATTAATGTGTATGTATAAAGGGGGCTGCAGCAGGTTTTGTCAAAAGTCAAAACTAATGTAGATTTGACCAATCTAAACATTAATTTTGTTTGTTATAATGTTTTTCAATATATTTAAATTCCATATCATAAAATTAACGTTAAGGGGGCTAGAGGGGGCTCCAGTCAATGAAAAAGTGACTTTTAGACCAATAAGCTAGACAAAACTGGAAGAATTTGGTTTGACAGACTTTAGTTTTGAAAACGAATTATGATTGATCAACAAGTTAACTAGGGAATGATCAAAGTGATTTTAAATATTATATAAAATTATATATATATATATCATATATGTACAACCATTTACCAGCCTATTAATATCTTTAGTCATAGTACATAATATTTTGTATACAATGTTTTTGTTAGATGGATAAAATTGATGTACCCAGTGGTACACACCAATATTTTATTTTAATTTATTTCACCCATCACCACGATTCACACCAAATAAAATCTTCAAACATATTATTATAATAAATATATACTTCATACATTTTCCTATGCCACTAAAAAGATTCCGGCCAGCCGTGGCTCGATCTTGCGCACGCGTATGTTTGTAAATATTTCTACAAGCAATATTTTACTTTAGTTGATATTCCAGTCATCAAATATGACGTATTAAATAATAAATCATAATTTACTAAACAATAAAAACTTACTTAATAATTTGAAGTTTACATTTTTTTAATCTGGATTCAAAAAGATTGGATAATTTAATACTATTTCTTAATAGTGTAAGTAAATTTTGAAATCTTACTTTCCTCTCTTTTTCATCTAAATTATTAACCTAAAAGATAACAAACAAAAATAAATATAAAAAAAAGTTTCTATTTAAAAATTGATATTCATTTTTGATTTAATTCACAATAGTTATTGTAATGAATAAATATTAGGTAAATACTGATATACATCAATCTGAATTGTATTTTTTATTAAAAATCATATTTAATTTTCATCAAAATTCCTTAGAGCAAGATATTGAGATAATTGTTTACCAAGGATTCTTCATCTTTTTTCGTGTGATCTTCCTTTAACCGTTGTTCTTCCAATAGCAATTCTTTTGGAAAGAAACCAATATCTAAAAAAGTATTATAAATATAATTTTTATCAATAAAACTTAATATACAATGTATCTTTTGACTCAGAACTGTTAAAATATAAAAAAAATAAAGTTAATTCATATTGAAAATAAACAAATTATTGTGTTGCACAAAATTGTGAGGGAATTAAATTAAATCATTTTTTTTAACTTGAATTAAAATTAAATTTTAATATGCAAACAACAAAAATAAATAGCTTGAAAACAAGTATTTGTGTATTTAGTAAAAGTTATTTATTACATTTTAATTATCAGATTTAGGTAGGTACTAAAAAAATATTTTTACAGTTTCAATTCAATTCAATTTAGAAAATTCTTACTGGGTATATCGATTTCTTCATTGGTGTTGTTAAAATGTTCATGTACACTTATATCATATTTTTTTTCATACAACTCATCTTCTTCTTTACCTAAATAAAACAAATGTTCTTTATAACCAACAAATTATTGTGTAGCTTCAAATTGTTAGGGAAGTTAAATGAAAAAATTTTGTTTAACTTGAATTAAAAATAAATTTGATATGCATACAAAATAAATAGATAGCTTTAACCTCGACTTTCACAAGTATTTGGGTGTATTAGTAAAAGTTATTCATTAAATGTATCAGATTTAGGTGGGTACTAAAAAATATTTTTACAGTTGTAATTTGATTTAGAAAATTTTTACTGGGTATATCAATTTTTTCATTGGTGTTATTAAAATGTTCATATACACTTAAATCATATTTTTTTTCATACAACTCATCTTCTTCTTTAACTAAATAAAACAAGTGTTTTTTAAAACCAACATATTTTGTATTGCACAGAATTGTGAGAGAATTAAATTAAATATTTTTTAGATTCTGAGTGGAACGATGAATGTATTGATTTTACAATGATGTGTGTTTTTTTTTTTATTTTTTGTTTTTTATTTTTTTTTTTTGTGTCTGTCATCACCTTTTAGGACAGAAAAAGTGCTTCGATTTTCTTCAACAGTATCTTTTCTGATAGGAAAGTGAATCTAGTTGGTACTTTGGGGGGTCAAAAGTCAAAAGGGTCAAAAGTTTTTCCAATAGTTTTCAAATGCGCCGTGAAAAACAAAAGAAAATTAAGGAAAAACGGGAATTTTTATGCAAAATCTGTTTTCGAGAAAATTGATTTTGGTTTTTGGTGTAACTTTCAAACGAATGACTGTAGATACATGAAATTTTCACTGGTTGTTTTTATTTCCATTTTCTATACATGATAAAATTTTCAAAATATTGTGATTTATTTTGAGCTGTTTAAGGACAATTTCAGTTTCCAATTTAATTAGTTTTTTTTTCTATGAATGTCAATAAAACTTTATTTGTTGAGTAAAAATACTTGAAAATTTAATACAAGGCTCCTACTACATTGTTACAATGACATTTGAAAATATTAGAAATCCTTAGTCACAGTTTTTTTTTATTAGCATTTAAAGTTCAAAAATTGACAAAATATGTAAAAATCACGAAAATTAGCAAATTATTTTGAGTTAATAATTTGTAAAAATTTTTCTTTTTAGAACTAAGATTTTAAAATGTAATACAAGATTCCTAAAAGGATAATCTACCTTTATCAAAAAAAAAAATGTCTATAAGAATTATTATCTATAATTAAAATACGAATGACTGTAGAAACTTGAAAATTTCACTGAATGTTTATATTAGCATTTTATATATACGATAAAATTTTGAAAATAATTTGACTCTTTTTGAGCTGTTTACGGACATTGTAAGTTTTCAAATTTTTTAGTTTTTTTTTCAATAAATATCAATAAAGTTTTATCTATTGGGCCAAAAAGGGTAAAAAATTAATACAGAGCTCCTGATACATTGTTACAATTGAAAAATATTAAAAATACATATGCATTATTTTTTTTTATAAGCATTTAAAGATCGAATTTTGACAAAATTTATGAAATTTAAAATTGAATAATTATTTTGTAGTTAAAAATTTATAAAATGTTCAATTTTTATATCTAAGGCTTGAAAATTTTAAACAAGATTCCATGTAAGTAGTTAATTCTGTTACCAAAAAATCTAAAAAATACATAAGTACAGTTTATTTTTATAGTTATTTTAATTTCAAATTTAGACGAAATTACATATTAAAAAACCTGGAATAACTATTTTAGTTATTTTGTTGTGGTTGTATAATATTATTTGTGGGTACTTGAAACTTCTAAAGTATTCTATTATATAGCTATGATAGTACCACGGTTTGTTGTTGATGTATAACGCGTTACCTAATGGATATTGTGATATGATTAATTTGAAAATTATGATATAACCTATAATATGTATGTCTAATATCTAGACTGACAAACCGTCTCCGCTCAGAATCGTTTTTCTTATACAATGATATTATATCATTGAATTCAAATTTAATACTATCCATTATACAGTGACCCACTTGTAACCTACTGTACAGCACAGCGACATCCACTTACCCACCTTTTTTTTTTTTTTAACTTGAATTAAAATTAAATTTGATATGCTTACAAAATAAATAGATAGCTTAAAAGTATTTGGGTGTATTAGCAAAAGTTATCTATTACATACACAGTCAACTATTAATTGCAAAATTAATAAACACATGGGTACGATTAATAATATTTATAATGCTAATTGTGTTATAATAAACAATACAATAATTAGTAAGAATTGTTTGAATCGGGAGTCAGGAAAATACATATTTACCTTTGGTATAAATTAATCAATGATCAACAAACTAATGTATTACCCTCTCCTGGGTATCTTATATTTCTTTATTTTTATAGATAAAAAAGACGTTAAGAGGCATCATGATAGTATTAACAGTGTCATATTTTTTGGATTAATTTAAAGAATCCCACACCCAAAGTGTTGTCTCCACGAACTAAGATATAGTCTGTGGTTGTTTAAGTCTTACAAACGCAATTACATACCACATTGTACGTTTTGAATTATTAATTTAACTCTGTTATAATTTTAAAATTAATTGACCTATTAGAGCTATTAACAAATTTTGAAGTAAGAATATTATCAAATGGATGACTTTTTTTTTTATATTTAAATTTTTAAAGAAAAATTACAGATTTATTAAAATGTCTTTCATCTTACCAATATGAACACTACCTTGACCATTTAATTTTAATTGTTCACTCATTTTTCTATCTTGGTTCATACCAATCGTCAGTATTATAAAATCAGCTTAATTTCAATTACAACATTTTCCGTGTTAACTGCAACAAATTATACAGTTTATTAGTGAAGAAAAGGTAGAGAGATAGGCAATTAGGGAAATAAGGGATGGAAGGAACTGATGTTGAATACCTGAAATCCTCTTGCATTTGATTCTATTGAAACTACAATAATTGTCAGTTGGGTGATATTTTCAAGACAAAAAACATAAATAGGTATCACATTAAATAATAACTTGTATTAAAAATACTTACATTGATTTTCAATGATTGATTTTATGACTTGGAATTTCGAAAAAATATAAGTAATTCTCGTAATTATTTACAACCTGACAATTTTCTTGAATGTTGATTATAATTTATAACTTAACAGTTGTCTGATCTGTTTTTCAAGAGAAAATACTTTTTGAACAAAACATTATTTTGAATTCAAAATGTTATCGTAACTATAAAGATGTGATGGACAAACAAGTAACAATGACTTAATAATAAAAAACTATTAAGCTACCGCCATCATAGACAGTACATACGTACCATAACAAACTGTCAGATTCGCGAAGACAAATTAATAGAAACAGAACAAAGAATGGTCAAGTCGAACAAGGCCAAGGGAGAACAACGTAAATGGAAAAAAAACTTTGGTTTATAACGTCTACTATATAGAAATTAAGAAAAAGACATGATACGATAGGAGGTTATCTCGAATTTGGAGGGAAAATGTACAACCATAGAACAAACCGACCCACATGTAACCATAGAACAGTGACCGTTCACGATATGTTGTACCACAGCGGTTTTTTTGTAAATAATAGCACATAGTAGGGAGTGTTTCAGTTATCCCAAAAAATGATTGCCAATTCGGTAAATAATTATTATGTGTAGCGATATACCTGCGCATTAAAAATTTAGGAACGAATGTAGTTTACTTACCAAACCTATCTTAATTACTTTTTATGTTATTGTTAAAGTCACGTAAAAATTAATTGTAAGTTTTACGTGGTTTATTAACAATAACAAAAAAAGTAAGTAAGATAGGTAAATTCAGATTTCGCCAACACGTAGAGCATACAAATATCAACATCTTTTCATAAATATAATTACAAAAAATGTAAATTCTTAGTATTTTAAACTCCAATACACGATTTTTTCAAAAATCGAGCATTTTGAAGTTTTTCATTTATAACTTACAAATTATTATATAAAGTTTGAGCATTGAGCGATTTTTTTTTTAAAGTACTATCAAATTAAGCTTCCAAAAACACACATTTTGAATAACACTCTATGACGTCTCTATCCTTATCCCTTTGGTAATATTGATATTAGTACCAGTGGCGTCATTTGTTGGTGGCAGGGTGGGCCCCTTGTCATTAGCGGGCCGAGTATGGGCTAGTTTTCGGCCTTTATATAGTAGCTAATAGGTAGTATTATATAAGACGTACTCATATTATAACTATGCGTAGGTATAATGTATATACATTATTACAGGTACATAATCTAGTTTCTAAAAAAAATTCATTTATTTTATTATTTTGTACAATTAAATAATCTAATATTAAAAAAAATCAAGTTAGTACCTATTTAATAATATATTTTGTATATGTACCTAAAAAGCTATAATAGCTACAAATTATGTTGTAACAAAAAATTTCATAAACTGTAATAAACATTGTTCAAAGTTAAACTTACTTTTTAGTTCTTGCTCTTCCTTGTTGAAGGTTTCCCACTCATCAAACATACTTGATGCTACGTTTATCCAGGCCTTGGCTTTAGCATAGCGATCAACCGTGTACTCTTTGGAATTTGTTCTCCATAAGCACTCTTCTTTTTCAACTCCCAGGATGAAAAGCTCCGCGTCAAAATAACTAATTTTAAAAATTTAAAAATTTAAAAATCTATCAGCAAAAACGCGCGTTGTAGCCGTTGCAATGTGACGCACACAATTTAAAACCATTGGTTTAATTCTACGCGGTCAAGAATATCATTGCCCATGCGGCACGCCGTTGCCAAACCGCGACATGTCGCAGTTGGTAGCGACAAATTTCGGCAAAACGCGGCGGAAACGCTGTAGTGTGTCGCACTGTCGCTTACCATATATAAATATGTGTTTAAATTTGGCGGTTAGTGGTTACCCCGCGCGGCGCAACCACGATAGTGTGACGCGACCCTTTAAAATAAACTATTAACATTTGTTCAGTCAAAAATACTTTTAAAAGTTTCGATCAGTACCTAAATTAGAAAATAGAATAATATAACATTAATAATTTAAGTCCCGGCGCATGCGCAGTATAAATAATGGTCGGGTCTCTTATCAATACCCGGATGGTCGGGTCTCTATACACAGCCTATTATCATTTATCAAAATGTTCAGTATATTTAAATCAAATAAAAATAAATAGTGCTAAAAACGAACATGACCCTAAAAACTTGTCATCTATAGAAGTTTTGTCAGAGACTTTCAACAAGATTGTGAATTAACTTCATATGATTATTGGAAAGTTTATGCATTTTTTCCTATGATTGATAATTTAATAGTCAACATGAAATCCAGATTTTCTACACAAAGTTGAGAATTGGCTCAATCTGTTAAAAGCTTCTTAGATCTTGATTTTGAAAGAAGTTCCTATTTTATTGATAGTTATAAGGTAATTAAATAGCATCCAACTAATATTAATATAATTTGTCACATAATGGGTGGAGTACTTTTTTATATTTTTTACTTAATTTTTAATTTTGGTTTTAGGCTTTATTTAATATAGATAAAGATGCATTAAAGTGTGAACTAAAAGTAGCAAGAGGGTGTTTGATAAATGGACAAAATTCTTTAGATGGTATAAATGACAAAACACAATCTCAACTTTTGAAATCAGTTGTGCAACAGGAGGTCTATCCAAATGTTTATAAATTGTTAAAGATTGCATTCGCTATACCCATAAGTTCGGCTACATGTATGAGGAGAATAAAAACCTACATTAGATCGACCATGTCTCAAGATAGATTCAGTGATCTGACTATAATTAATATAGAAAGACAACTTACTATCTAATATAGGTAATAAAGGAAGATGATATTTTAACAATATTTGTATCAAAATATAGGCATATACAGTTATAAATGTATTATACTTAAAAGTAAAATATATTTTATTATTTACATTTTGTTTTTAATGATGAGTTTACACTTTGATTTTATGGTTTATTTTATACTTTGGTTTTGTAGGACTCTAGCCCCTGTAACTATTAAATCCTAGTTACACCCATGGGGGTGGATAGGCCCATGGGGAAAAAGGGATTTTCCCTGTGGGGACCCCGTCTATGTTTATATTGGGGGGCCCACACGGGCCTACACATTGTTTTTTTGCAGAATAAAATATTCACCAATTAGGAATAGTTTAAATTTAAAACAATTAATTTTTTATATAAATTATTATTACTAACTGTTGTTTTTAACAATATAATAATACCATAACCACAAGTCAAGAATTTGCTTACGGATCTTTAACATGGTATTTTAAATTTTTATCGTTTGATTTTTTTTTGAAGAAATACTTTTACACCATTAATACTTAATAGTATAGAAATATAGAATTCCAAACCGTTTAATACCTTGTCAATTTATTCGACATATCGATTATTTTTTTTTCCATTATTATGAACGTGGCCTGTATAACCACATCATCCACATCATCCTTCCAACACAAATATAGGCACACAAAAGATTACGCTCGTTAAAATTTTACACCCGGTGATCAGTCCCCGGCTCCCCCTCCCGAATTCCCCACTCTATGAAAATAAACAAATACCGGCTACCATTTTAATATTAATATAAAAAAAGGTGGGTAAGTGGATGGTAAGTCGCTCTGCTGTACAGTAGGTTACAAGTGGGTCACTGTATAATGGATGGTATTAAATTTGAATTCAGTGATATAATATTAATATCATTGTATCAGAAAAACGATTCTGAGTGTAGACGGTATGTCAGTCTAGGTATAAGATATATTATTATAATATTTATCTATGGTATTAAAAAAAAATTGACCTATAATAAATTCCAGATTAATCATATCACAATATCCATTAGGTACTTATAACGCGTTATACATCAACAACAAACCGTGATACCATCATGGATATATAATAGTATAATTTAGAAGTTTCAAGTACACATGAATAATATTATACTATTACAAAAAAATAACAAAAATAAACTGTGCTTATGTGTTTTTAGATTTTTTGGTAACAGAATTAACTACTTACGTGAAATCTTGTTTTAAATTTTCAATCCTTAGATATAAAAGTTGAACATTTTATAAATTTTTAACTACAAAATAATTATTCAATTTTAAATTTGATAAATTTTGTCAAAATTTCAACTTCAAATGCTTATAAAAAAAATGAGTGCCTATGTATTTTTAATATTTTACAATTGCTATTGTAACAATATATCAGGAGCCTTGCATTAAATTTTCACGCATTTTTACCAAACAAGTAAAATTTTATTGATATTTATAGAAAAAAAAATAAAAAAAATTGAAAAATGACAATGTCCGTAAACAGCTCAAAAAGAATCAAGTTATTTTCAAATTTTTATCGTGTAAAGAAAATGCTAATATAAACATTCAGTGAAATTTTCAAGTATCTACAGTCATTCGTTATTTAATTACAATAAAATAAGAAAATCGTTACGTAAGAAATCGAGTGAATATCAAATGTTGTAAAAATATGAATTTCAAACGCTCATAAAAATTTAATTTGGGTTTCTTATAGACATTTTTTTTTTTTGATAAAGTAGATTAACCTATAAGAATCTTGTATTACCTTTTAAAATCTTAGTTTCTAAAAGAAAAATTTTTACAGTTATTAACTCAAAATAATTTGCTAATTTTC
>NC_042494.1:10615413-10626955 GCF_005508785.2 Acyrthosiphon pisum
TCGCCATAATCACGCAGATCTCATGTTCATCACATCTCTACTCAATGGTACCATCGACTCCCCAAACTTACTAGCCACTGTTTCATTTCGCGTTCCCTCCTACTCTACTAGACATCATTCTCTTTTCTCTATCCCTACTCATCTCACCTCGTATGATCACAACCAGCCTATCCACAGAATGTTACACCTATTAAACCAACCTTAGTCCTACCACTTACTTTTTATCTGTTATTTATATATAATTGTATTAATTACTTTCTACTTATGTAATTTATCTACTTTACTTTATTTTTGTTAACTAAATGCTCTTCGGGGCGTATAATCATCAAATAAAATAAAATAAATATAGTAAATAAGTAATAATAATATTCAATATCCTTGACTGACTAACCGTCGCGTCATCCGGTCTCCGCTCAGAATTGTTTTTCGTATACCTACAATGATATATTATATCATTGAATTCAAATTTAACACCATCCATTGCAGTCTACCAATTGAAACCTACTGTACAGCAGAGCGACACCCACTGCTTATCCGCTTTTCTATGTATTAACTTATCGACTTAACGAGCTTCAAAAAAGAGTTAACTTGCCAGTTGCCAGCCATAAGTTTCAGGTACGGGAACTTTGACACTTGGCTATTTTACATTTTAAATATTATTTCCTATTTTCCCATCAACGATTGGCGAGATTGTACGGTTTATGGTATAGCCCATATTGCTATTAACTATACGCCTATACCTATAGGCCATATTAGTCTACTATAGCTAGCTAGTACTACTATTAGAACGACTATAGTAGGTATATTATGTAAGCACAATTGTGCTATATACTGCTATGTGCCTATATGTGACTGTGGCCTGTCGCTTGTGTTCTAATTCATGTTTTCTAGATGATATTCACATGCTAAAAAATGTTGTGATGTTTCCTAATCTAAGGACACCTCACCCTAAATATACCTCAATTGAACCACCTTTACCGCCCCCTTGGGCAACACTGCCTGCTTGGAATTGCCGATGTAGAGAGCAAGCGCTCAGAATTCCTATTACATTATATTACAATATTAAACTATATTAATGTATATAAAAAAAAAAAATAGATGATGAGCCACTAATTGTAGGTGATTTCTGTTTTTTTTTTTTACTATTTTACTAACCTAACCATATGCTGGTAAAAATTAATATTACTTAATTCTGTCTACTACATTAAAATGTAGTTTTGACATATTATATATTTAATATTTATCATATAATTATAGGTGCAACATTTAAAAAATTAAATTATTACGTATTTTAACTAGATTAATGACATTTTTACTGAAATTGATACAAATGATTGTTAGAAATGTATAATAGTATGTTTTATGTTATATTTATTAGTCCATGATGATAACTATAAGTTCTTTATGATTTCTATATTATCATAGGTATATTGTACATAGTACAGAAAAATATATTTTGACAATTTATTATTTATTATTTTCAGTATAAAACAGTTAAACAAATTAAAACTATAAAAGTATAATAATTATTTAATTACAATTTCTTCTCGTATACAATTATGAGAGTTTTCATTTCGATCTGCTTTTATTTAACTGCTATATAGTGAAAGAAAAGGTTCGGTACGTACCTTTTTTAGTTCGATAAAATGTAAAAAGTTTAAATTATATCAGAAACAACAATACATCATAACATGAAAAAAAAAGTACAACCATACACAGTTTCCTCTGTAGGTATTATGTAATAGTACCTAATATACCTTGTAAGTTATAATATAGACGTCTTACAATCAGAATTAAATACATTTAATAACAATATTAAAAAGTATTATTAGGTATACTATATTATATTTTATTTATATGTATGCAATACATGTTCCTATATTATCTCTTAATAATATATGTATAATGTATATAGTTTAAATTATAATAATTTTGTTAGCCTTAGCTTAGGTATACTATTTTAGTTTATAAATACAAATAAATAATAATACATATAATTATAATTCAATAATGTTAGGTTTTCTGAAAAAAATTTCTTCATTTCTTGCAGCTTATTTGTATTTTCTTTAAATACTATTTCGTTAAGATGACGTCACACCCGCATATGTTGTTTCCGTCTTACACGTGTACGACATACAACATTTTACACTCGGCAGATCACATTTAGCCCCATTAATTTTAAAATTAGAGGGAATTGACCTCTTATTAAATTTAAAGGAAAGAATATTATCTAGGAAATCTCATTGGCTTTTTGTTATATGTATTTCAATTTTAAAGTGAATTATGATTATTTTAAAATTGTAAATTGTTTGTACATCTCTCAATTCACTCTAATTTTAAAATTAACGTGGCAAAACGCGATCTGCCGATTGTAAAATTTGCTATGTCGTACGCGTGTAAGACGGAGACAACATATGCGGGTGCGACGTACTCTTAAACAAAATGTTTTGATTAAGTGTTACTTCCCTAAACTATGTCCTTATACATACCTAGTTAATAATCATATTTTTTTTATTATATAATTACCTATATAAACAATTTTGCATTGAATGTATTATATCCGATGTTTGGTTCGGCATAGTATTTAGTGATTTATATAAGTATACTGTATAATGTACTGTATATTATACTGCGGATAAACCAATGTCGAAATAAAATGTACAATATATTATACAAATATACATCTACCTATAGGTATTATGACCTAACCTACAAATATCTATCTATACTGACTATACTCTATAGACTATAGTAGATATAGTAATAATAGGAGTCAGTCGATAATAATTAATAGGTATTTTATTTTTTATTTCTCATTTGTTTAATTTGTACAATCTGTTATCTGTATAAAATATTTTTACAATAAGCAGAATAGATGGAGCCATGGAGGGATACATAAGAGGGCTTGATTAGGTTGATTGAAGAAACTATTCATTAATTTATAATAGTACTTCATGATAATTAATATTAAAATTTAAAATATAGGTACCTATCATGATTTAATACTAATATAATAAGCAAATTAGTACTATATAACATGATACAATAACACTTATATTAGGTACATATAGGTAGTTGAATTTGTTATATATTTAATACTTATATATAGCTATAACTTATATCATATATTATTTTAATGTATTGTAGCTTGCAGGCTGCAGATTGCGGCCACGGCAGTGGGTTTTGACGAATTTTAATCTAACTTTATGAGCCAAGTATTAGAGACAAAATAATGAAACCAATTGTATTTTATATTAATTTCTAAAAATGACATAACTTGGGGCCACCTTCGTTTTCTATACAGTCGGCTAACGAATACTGGCCATGTATGGTTATAACTTATAATGGATTTAGATTTAATATACGCCGTAAGTCGTAACGCAATGGCCACGTGTCCACGATTACCTACTTATAATATAAGATTATACGTCACTTAGGGCAATATTCATAGTCGGTGCTTAAGAATAAGACGTATTGCTTAAGCTATACTTATGAATCAAATGAGATTCATAAACGAGATTGGCGTAAGAAAAGAAAAAGTATTACGTGTTTTTAAGGTTGGTTGAGACCTACGGTAAGAATTGCTTTTAGATATAACAAATTTTATATTTTTTAAATTATCAAAATCAGCTTCAGCATTAAGTACCTATGCACCGTCTATAAATACGACCGCGGCCTTTTTTAATCTAGCAAAAACACGATTCATTTTATCAACTCAGTACACATCACCGTCACACCCTGTGCTTATAATATAATATAATATCTAACATAATTTATTATTATATATTATGATGAAAACTATATAATAGGTATATAGATTGATGTGTAAAAAAATGTCTATAATTCAATGAATATAAAAACACGGGCTCCTTAAATTTAGCGTAAAAACATATCTCAGGGTTAAACATACCTATATGTTAACGATAATGTATAATGATTAAATGCAATTCAGCTAACTTAGGGCTGTTCGATTATTTGTTTAACCTCTCGATTATTAATTTCATGTTTTAATCGATTATTTCGATTAATCAAAAATTAATAATCAAACTGAAAATCGATTTTTAACGACCGATTAATCGATTTTTTTATCAAGGGTAAATTTATTCTTTATTTTCAACGACATTTTAAACGATATTTGCAGGATGACATGTAGATGTATATAAATATAATATACTATTAATTATATTATTATTGTTTGATTAATCGGAAATTCGATTAATTGACTAATCGAATTTCAATTATTTGGCGATTAATCGCATTTTATAAAACTGTAAAATAATCGATGAAAATAAAATATAATCATCGTAATAATCTATTAATCGAAATAATCAAACAGTCCTAAGCCAACTAGTATAGTCATGATTGTTTCAACGCACAGCAATGTCAAGGTAATAATCTATGGGTTATTGACTTATTGTAGCATTTTAAAACTTTTTTACAAAAATAAATATATTTACTATTTCGAGAACTTCATAGAATAAGTCAGAAATATTTAAGAATAGTGTAGTATTGTATTACAATATTAATATTACAATACAATTCTTAAATAATAATTTTTATACAAGTATTGTTCATTTGTTCAATTAATAGGTAGGTACACCTAATGTTATTTTTAGGATATCATTAATTAATTGATTTTATATTATTAATAAACTATTATAACTAGGCTTATTAATACTTTACGATGCAATGCGTTTTCATTTATCTTCTCAGTGAGGAGATCAGAATTAATTTACCATTTTCTAATTGTGGCTGACAGTTAGACAGCTGCTGATATGCCAGTTTCATTCGCTCGAGATTGATTTTAGAAGCATTGATATGATTGACGATTGGCAATGGGTAATCAATGCCAATGATACAATTGGCAGAAAACTGAATGGACTCAGGGGCCAACCACGGCTCGTGGATATATTGATTAGGCATATTATTCAACGCTGGAATGTATCTTCTATAAACAAAAATTGCATTAAATATATATTAAACACAATTCGGAAAATATAGTAATAAAATTATTTACCTAATATAACTAATGTAATTTTTTTCAGACGTACAGAAAAAATAATATATAGGTGTGTGTATTTTACCTTATATAATCACCGTTCGGATCAACTTTTCGACCGAACCTAACAGGGCAATAGCAGTGAATGAACTCTTGATAAAACGACGAACACGAATACCACATCCAATATCCAGCGTTTACTGACCAATCGGCGTCCAACAATAACTCATCAAATACCTAAGAATTTTCAATTTTTTTCGTATTGTTCATAATCATATAACGTAAACAAAACGTGATAGAACTAGAATAATGTCAAAGAATTTATTGAATGAACCTCCGTAATACCTTCATTCCTTCTTCCCAAGATAGCCACAGGTCACCTCGAGTGAGAAAGCACGCGACAGCGTGCCTCGCTATGCAGTGGATCCAGCCTTCTTGCCTCAGCTGTATCATAATCGCATCGATCCATGGGTAACCGGTTTGTCCCTGAAATCAATTCAATTACCGCATCATAGCGCAAGTCGATTACCACGAACCACATGGTCACGTCTATATAGAAATATGGTTGAATAGTATTTACGTTGGCCCACTTGGACAGAGCTCGGGGATTCTTGTCCCAAGGTATTTGCACGCAAATCGGATTTCCGACCATCCGATCAAAGTTCGGATTGTTGGTGGACGCACAGTAGAAGAAATCTCGCCACAGCAGTTGTCCGTGCAGCGAAAGTGGTGGTTGGGATTTCCGTATCTACGTAACAGGTTATATAGACTAGGTAGGTATTAATTATTACGACAGTGTGAATACTGCGGGGTGGTTATGAATTGGGACAATTTATTGTAAACGATGTTTATAGTATATAAAATATAGTCAGGTATCATTTTAAATTTTAATAATATTATTATCATGATAGTCAATGTGGAAGTATAAACGTGTATACGGTATGCCGCTACTGCTATAACTACTTTATGATTGTCCATTATCCATGTTAGATAATATACATTTTAGGATCTGAATAACAAGTTATTTTTTGAACTTAGGATATTTTACCGCGAGCAAAACAGTGATGTCATATACCTACCGACATATTCCAAAATAATGTTACTTCAATGTTCAAATTGTTGATTGCTAACATTAAATTTAAAGACCAGCATACATGATACATATTAAGCAAAGAATAGGCTACATATTAAATCTACATTTATACCTATACGTAAACGGCTAAATGCACGACGCATTTTAACAGGGATGCATTTAGGGGGAGGGGCAAAGGGGGCAGCACATTTTTAAGAGCGGCAGTTTTTGGATATATTTATTAAAAAATAATATTAATATATATATTTGCTCTAAATTGAAAATTACATTACACCAAAACTTAATTTATTATAACAATGATATTAATATTTTTGCTGCTAAAAATTTCTATTATTTTAAAAGCTGTAAGACATGGTTTGGAGGAAAAGTTTTTAAACTTTAATTCCCAAAAATGTTTTTGAATGATGTTTAATAAACATACATTGATGTGTTTTTTTTCCGTCTGTCATCAGCATTTTGGATAGTAAAATTGCTTCGAGACCAGCAACTTTTCTGATAGAAAAGTGAATCTAGTTGGTACTTTTAGAAGGCAACATTGAAAATTCCAAATAGTTTTAAAAAGCGTCGAGGAAAACAAAAACGTAAAACCTATTTTTGATTTTATTTTTTTGGCGTAACTTAAAAATTAATTACCGTAGGTACACGTACGCCCTTGAAATGTTCATTAAATATTTATAGTATCACCTCCTATAAATGGTAACATTTTTGAAATAGTTTTATTCTTTTTGGCCAGTTATAGCCTTGAGATATATTATCATATTTTCAAATTTTTTAATTTTTCTCGATAAAAACTTGTTCACTTTGTAAAAAACCTTTAACATTTAATACAAGGCTCCTTATATAAGTTTCTTTAATGTAAGTTCAAAAATATTAAAGATGCATAGGCATAATTATTTTTATATGCATTTAAAAAGTTCAAATTTTGACAAAATGCATAAAAATTTAAAAATATTCAACTATTTTCCAGTTAGAAATTCATAAAAGTTTTTCCTTACATAGCTAAGATTAGAAATTTTGATAGAAGGCTCCCCGCAATTTTTATACCTTAAACAAAAAAAAAGTTTACCGCAAAGTGAAATTAATTTTCTATGAGCGTTTGAATTTAAAATTTTTAAGACATTGTATTATTATCTATCATTTTTAAATTTGAATATAACACACCCGTTACAATGACTGTACAGCGGAGCAGTACCTATTTGTCCACCTTATTTTTTTTTTTTGAGGGGGTAGAACAGTGGCATAAATGAATGCACCTATGTTACCTATTTACCTATATTTTTGTATAGGCAAGGGCGTATTTAGGTAGAGGCTATATGGGTCCCGTTGCCCAGAGCGGCAAATTTTTAAAGATTTAGAGGGGCAACAAATTTTTATTTTTATTTAACAAATTATTCGTTTGTCGTCACACAGGTAGGTATTTTGAAAGATTTATTATTTTATTCATAATATTTTTTCACTCTCAACTGGTACAAAAATGTTGTTTAAATGTCTAATTATACCTTCCTTGTTGAATGTAACATTACAATTTTAGATTAGTATATATATATATATGATATACAGTATATTAGTAAATATATTTACTGTTGAGGGGGGGGGGGGCAAATATATATTGCCCTATCTGAAACTCGTAAATATGCCACTGCAGTGTATAGGTTATGAGTTATGACTTATGAGACATACAACAATACTTAATTGTTTCTAATTTTTATATTGAGTTTTTAAAGGCTTAATATATTATTTTAGTTTATATTTCAAAATGAATATACATTTGCCCCACATCAGTAGGTTTTTACTAAAAAAATATATAAAAGTTTAAATTATGAGGAAAACTAAATAAAACTAGATTATATTACATCACAATATAATAATATATGCATACCTTCTTATAAAGTTCATTTAACTCTGAAAAAAACAATCTAGTGGATAAGCATCCAAATTTCAAATACGGCGCGAGACCAGTGGGACTAGCTACTAAAGATTGTGGGGTCATTTTTGGTTTTCCAAAAGATGCGATGAATGCTTTCCGTTCCAAATGACATTGCAACCTTATCAATGCTTCCGTTTCACCCCCCACCCATACGTGTCGTGTTATGTTGTTTATCTCTTTAAATCCTGTAAAATATAAATACCAACATTAAAAACGTGTACATAACATTGAACTATTTTCGAGTACATATTTAGGAAATTTGACAACTCGGATCTGTCGATATTGTTACATAATTAATATATATTTTAATAATTATAATATATTTTGCTGTTTTCAAATTATTATGTAATATTACTATATTTTGAAAACTCAAAAATATTAGTGGGTAAAAAACATACTCTTTCTACGTAGTTAGAACTATACTTAAAATCGTATATGATTATATGAATACCATGAAAATCGTTTTTATACGTAAAAACTTGTAATAAATAAAAGTTGGTGATTAAAATAAAAAAATTAATGCATTTTCTACAGTTTCTATTGTAATTTTTTAACACTCTTTTCCTATTTATAGAACCTTTGTACCTAAAAATATATTATAATATAAAATGTACCTACCTATACAATAAAATTAATTTAAAATATCTATAAGTAACATATTATATATTTACTATTTACCGAGTTCTTCGAGTGTTGGGACACCAAATATTTCATCGTGGTCATATTTAATTGGTGTAAAGGCATTACCAAGAAATTCTTTGTCTATGCTAGGTACAGCTCTTTCTGGTGGATCAATACACTCTAATAATTTTTGAAATAAGTGATACGTCAATGGAGCTTTTCCACCATTCACGTTTATTATTCTGGAACAAAAAACAATAAGTCAAAGTTAGATAATTTTCGACTACATGCCTAATATAAATTTACAATTTACAATTTTCACTATAAAAAAAAAATTTAACTATTTTAAAGAGTTCTATATTTACTTGTCTAATTGATACAGGGTGTGTGAACAACGAGTTATGACAGATATTCCCATTTCACTACACATGACTTTTATATTTTGATCTCTCACTCGACCAAACGGTTCAGGATCTTCTTCAAACGTGAAGTTTGTCGTACCCCATTGCTAGAAACAAATACTATTACATAAATCATAGTGTCATGTACAGTGGCGTAGCCATGATTTTTTTTCTGGTGGGGCTGATCAACTTTTACACTTTTACACATTAAATACGTACCAGCACAGATAGATGGCTCAACATTTTTAATACTTATAGTACATTTTTAAGTATTTTAAATATAATTTAAGACTTTTTGAGGGACTATTATAGACCATTAAAATAATTTTTAAATTTTCTTAACATTTCGAGGGAGGGGGCTGCAGCCCCCTCAGCCCATCCCCTAGCTACGCCACTGGTTATGTAACTCAATAATTTAGTTTGTATGTCAATAAGACAATACACTTTGCGCTATTAAGTACGTATGCATAAAATAATCATGATCGTTATAACTTATATGTTATTTAATATTTTTACCTGCATATATCACAAATCGTTTATTATTAAATTACATAACGCAACAATAGAGTTAAAGACGAGGTTTGAGCTAATTTAAAATTTGGAAGTTGATCTGATGAAAACTTACTCTGAAAAGTTTAGGCAATGCCTCAGCTGGCTGTCCCTTGATAACAAAAAGTCTAGAATTTAGTTTTTTCAAGCTGTTATCCAAATCTGACAGACACTGCAAAAGAAATCTGAAACACAATTTAAAAAATCATTTTTACGCAAATGTTTTTGTTTGATTTTGATAATCATAAGATTTTAATATGTGATGTTAACCTCCATTTATTGATGCCCACATTTGACGCACCGGCGAGCCACGGATCGAGTATGAAAATACATCGGAACGTCTTAGCATTGATTAGCCCCTCTCGTAAACCTAGGGTGTCGTGATCTCACCCTTTACGAGAGTGACGTGTGTTTATTTTGCATCTAAATCCAAGGTGATAGAGAACTTGTTGAAAGTCGTTTTGATCGTTAGACTGTACAAAAAGAACTCTCTAGTAAATTAAAATGATACTATATGTCTATATCAATATAAATAGGTACCTATATTTAAACATAACACATAATAATTGAGTGAAAACTCGAAGAGGAAAGTTGTAGAGATTTTTTTTTGTTCTAATTTCTGAGAACCCATTAAAAAATCCTCATAGGTTCTCTAAAATTAATATTAAAAGTGTAAGCACCGTAAGCACGAATTTTAATTATACTTTAAGAATTTGAAAAAAAATAAACTTGAGCATTCAGTAAACTACGTAATATACATTAAAAATGTAATATAATGTAAATTTAATTTAATAAAAACTTGTAGGAGAACATTAGAATTAAAATTGATGAACATAATCTGACATATTGTATAAATTAACGTGGAAGTAAACTACGTCACACGAAAACAATGCTTAAACGTCGGTGGTATTTTGAAAGTCGGACTAAATTACTTTCTAATAAAATAATTTTAACTTAAACTAAAATTCTAATTAAATTTACCAGTAGTCTTTATTCTTGTACCTATAAGTTTTATTTTAAGTTTATTTTTTACTAAACAATAATTATGATCTATTAAACGTCTACACTATTAAATTTATAGTTTAGCCATTCTCACGAAGTTATCTTAGTTTTTAATTAAACCTTCCTAAAAATAAACTGTCCTACATGCTCCTAAATGTATTCGACAAATTATAAGGATAACTGTATTCGTTGAAATAGATTTAGTTAGCTTAGACGTATTCTTAATATGACAGAATATAATCGACTGTATTAATATTTAATACTCACAGTGAAAAGTGACAATACACTATTGAATTTTTACGATTAATTCATGTTTAATTTTCAATCCCGTTTTCGTATGATAGGTACATTATTCATTACATAATTTCACATGTGAACATAATGTAAATAAAAATAAATAGTATTTGATTATGTTTTCTTAAATACGATATAATATTATTGTTATCTTTTATTTGATATAAGTACCTATATTTTATATCACTATAATATATGCACCTGGAATTTTTTATATCTATACTTTAATGTGTTTACAATGGGATTAAAAAAATTAGGATTGTACATTATTTAGATTCTGAGTGGAACGATGAATGTATTGATTTTACAATGATGTGTGTTTTTTTTTTAATTTTTTTAATTTATTTTTTTTTAATTTTTTTTTTTATTTATTTTTTTTTTGTGTCTGTGTACACGATAAGTAGTCGAAATAATTCTACGCATTTCAACTTCAGTATCTTGTTCGATCAGAAAGTGAATATCGTTAATTGGTGCATTGGGGAGGTCAAAATCTGTTTTCGAGAAAATCGATTTTGGTTTTTGGTGTAACTTAAAAACAAATGACCTTAGATACATGAAATTTTCAATGGTTGTTTATATTTCCATTTTCTATACACGATAACATTTTCAAAATATTTTGATTTATTTTGAACTGTTTAGAGACATTTTCATATATT
>NC_042494.1:10633715-10648785 GCF_005508785.2 Acyrthosiphon pisum
AAAAATCTAAAAAATACATTTACACAGTTTATTTTTATGTCATTTTAAGTACAAATTTGGACGAAATTACATGTTAAAAAACCTGGAATAACTATATTAGTTATTTTGTTATGATTGTATAATATTATTCGTGGATACTTGAAACTTCTAAAGTATACTATTATATATCTATGATAGTACCACGGTTTTTTGTTGATGTATATCGCGTTATAAGTACCTAATAGATATTATGATATGATTAATTTGGAATTTATTATATGTACCTATTATAGGTCAATTTTTTTTTAAATACTATAGACTATAATATAATATTATGTCTTATACCTAGACTGACATACCGTCTCCGCTCAGAATCGTTTTTCTTATACGATGATATTATATCATTGAATTCAAATTTAATACCATCCATTATACAGTGACCCACTTGTAACCTACTGTACAGCAGAGCGACATCCACTTACCCACCTTTTTTTTATTTTTTTAATTTTATTTCATTGTTTTTTTGTGTGTCTGTGTACACGATAAGTAGTCGAAATAATGTTTCGATTTTCAACTTCAGTATCTTGTTCGATTGGAAAGTGAATATCGTTGGTGCATTGGGGAGGTCAAAATTTAAAATTCCCAGTAATTTTCAAAATTTTCGATTTCCTTATTTTGTTGTAATTCAAAAACGAATAACTGTAGATATATGAAAATTTAACTGAATGTTTATATTAGCATTTCCTATACACCATATAATTTTGAAAATATTTTGACTCTTTTTGAGCTATTTACGGACATTTTCAGTTTTCAATTTTTTTAGTTTTTTTTTTATAAATATCAATAAAGTTTTATCTGTTGGGCCAAAAAGTGTAAAAATTTAATACAAAGCTCCTGATATATTGTTACAATATCAGTGTAAAAATAGTAAAAATACATAAGCACAATTTTTTTTTTATAAGCATTTGAAGTTCAAATTTGGACGAAATTACATATTAAAAAACCTGGAATAAATATTTTATTTATTTTGTTGTGATTGTAATGATTGTATAATATTATTTGTGGGTACTTGAAACTTCTAAAGTATACTATTATATAACTATGGACTATGATAGTACCACCGTTTGTTGTTGATGTATAACGCGTTACCTGATGGATATTGTGATATGATTAATTTGGAATTTATTATTAATACCTATTATAGGTCAATTTTTTTTTAATACTATAGATAAGTATACCTACCTATAATAGGTATGTCTAATACAGTAATACCTAGACTGACAAACCGTCTCCGCTCAGAATCGTTTTTCTTATACAGTGATATTATATCATTGAATTCAAATTTAATACTATCCATTATACAGTGACCCACTTGTAACCTACTGTACAGCAGAGCGACATCCACTTACCCACCTTTTTATTATGAATATTGATTTTTTTTAATTAGTTTTTATTAATTAGGTATAGGTAATAGGTATACTTGAGTACTTCACCTATATACTCGCAACTCGCGTTTGGCTTATCTACCACTTCTACTATATACTAACTTTTTACAACTATACAACACGTTAGGGCACAAAATCATAATACGACCTACGTTTTGGTACTATTTTTTTCTCATGCCACAATACTATGTTTGGGCAGTATAGTATACAATAAATATATATATATCTGTTTTTACTTTTTATGTACCTAAATTATATTATATAAGTAAGATTTATATTCAATAGAAAATCGTAAAATATACAAAAATAATTTTTAAATTCTATCAATAATAAAATACTTTTCGTATAAAAATTGATCACAAATAACACAATAACTTATTTTACCATATGATAAACAGATATCTGTTTTGAAAAATTCACTAAATAATCTTCAACAAATTGCTTTGATTTAGCACTTTCACTCTAAACTTTGGGAAATCTTCGAAATTTTACATAGTTTACATTAAATGTTATTTTTACACGTCAAACACGCATCATATATTGTTAAAAACTCATGAAGTTATGAACGACCACAGTCCACAAGCCTATACCTATCAGCATACCTATTAAGATAAAATATTAAACACCATATCAGTTTATAATTACTAAATAGTATATTTATATTTTATTAAGCTCCTCTTCACTATTAGGTTTACGTGAAATTTAGTAAAATAGTAAGTTATGACTTTATGAGTATAATAATATAATGCCTACCCTCCAAAAACCTGTGATTTATAATTACTACCTATCTACCGACCGCGGATCACCTAAGCCTCGTCTACTGGCTACTTACCTATCCGCTTGCTTCGACACTGCATGATTTTATTCCCCTGGGGACCGTTTACCCGAACAAATTCGATCCGAGACGTTATCGTCACGGTTGATACTGCAGCAGTCCTGATAACACGACATATAACATATCGTTTATTCACCGCTACATAGGTAATATAATATTTGAAAACAATATGGCAAACACTCGACAGAACGTCGAGGAAAACGTAACGACGTACAAGTATGCAATTTAATAATAATAAAAAAAAAACGTAGATATTATTGCACGAATAGGAAGATTAATATAATATTATAATATAAAATCTAATATAAATTATGATCACTACCTGATCGGATGGCAGCATCAATGAGCAACGCGCGCAGCGACCGACTGACTGCATCGTAGATCATATTATATTTGGTAATAAATATACGCGTATTTTGTGCCCGCAGGGTAGGTACATAATATTATTATATAGTTATTGTCACGCGTTACAAAATGTAATATATTTCATTTATTCGGATTCGAGCTAGTCACGTTGCACAGTGGCGTGTGGGGGTCGGTCACGTTGCCGTCGCTTTGGAGACCGTAGTACGCCCGTGTCAATAATAATAATATATTATAGAAATACTATATATATATATGTATTACTATCTACTATCACGACGTCACGTGCATTCGTGGCGCATTTCGTACTGCAGTGGCGTATGGCGTGGTGAAGTGAGATATTTTATCGGGAAATTCTTTTTTTTTTAATGACCCACCACCAGTGGCGTAGCCAGGAGGGGTAAGGGAGCTATACCCCCTCTCCCCACATTGACTGTGTTGACCTTAGAATTTTATCAAGATAATAATACAGTAACAAGTGTAAATAAAAGACATATTGTATTTGTATTTTTTGTATTATTTTGTGTTACTTAGCCCCCCCCCTCTCCATACAAAATTCCTGGCTACGCCACTGCCTACCATCGTTCCTTGACTCTTATTAAGTTCCCAGTACTCTGTACTTTCCAATGTGGCATGTTAATAAAGTATTAATTACTAGATGGTTACACCAATAGACTATTATTGACTATAGTGATATTCAGTTCACGTATCTAACAATATCCTACAAAATTATCGGACAACTGCCCTTTAAAATCAGGGTCAGTACGCCACTGATTTCGTAGTATATATACCTACTATATTTTGAAATGTTCTTATTATTTCGTATTGTTTCGTACTGTTATTTCTAATAACGACCATTATTTAATAACAACCCCAATATAGAAACACAATATAATTAAAAAACACGATCAACAATCATTGAAACAAATGCACTTTACCATGCTTTTCAAAATTGTATTTTTTACAAACTTGTTTTTCTTCACTGATTTTGAAACTATATGATTTTTTGTTTTTGTGGAAACCATTATTAAAGAAGTTATGACAAAAATAAAATCTTCAAAAACTTCAGGTCTAAGGTAAAGTACATTTTTCAAAAAAATTAGACAGTTTGTTTGGTACTGGCCACTGGCGTAGTTTTTTTTAGTTATTCAAACTGAACTTAACCCGTGAAAGTTTCATGGTTAAATGTATTTTGACTGAACATTGATTCAACGAAGTTGAAATATAGGTAGGATGATAGGTACCTAAAAGTTATGTAAGTAGATTAAATCAACTGCAGCCTTGTTGATAAATTATTAATAATTTTAGAATTTAATTTTCCTTATAATATATAGGTACTAACTACTAACTAGCTTAATATTTAACGCACGTAATAGTATATAACCACATAAGTCAAAATAAAAAAAAGCTTTAATATAAGTAGTCAAATATCAAATTTCTTCTTATTGGGTCTAATGTGATTAATTATATTTGATTGTGTTTAATTCGATTCATGTAATTGTATACAATTTAATAAATGCTATAATTTATTATAAAAGCTAAAAAGGTTTTTTTAATTTAACTATAACTATACATTTTATTTTTATTTATTTAATTTACAATAATAATATTGACTCAGTTGCTACGGTTTGTACGTGCTACGTGATGTATAATATACGGCTACCGTGGTTGTATTTTAAAGGTCAATCAAATTCTGATTCAGAATATACCAAGTTTATCCCTGTACGTTTAGCCATTGTTGTGAAACCGCGCAGACAAACATCCGGACAAAGAGACACTGTTCGAAGTTAAATAAACCTTTAAAAACGGACACAGTTACATAAGAAAAGATATAACTGTATCACACAATAATACCATGTTAAGTAGGTCGGACGACAGAATAACCAATATTTATGTAATATGAATAAACAGAACATTATGACAAACTAATAATAAAGGTCCGTGCAGAACAATCTCACAAAATATAATTAAGACTTATCGCATTGTCGTTTTTGTTGTCGTCGATTGTACTATATACTGTAGTTTCCCAGGAGTAAAAAGTATTTAGTTAATTATTGTTTTTTATAAATCAAATATAACAACCTATATTATTTGGTCGATGCCTAAATGTCTTATTGGTTGCAGACGTTGCAGTATTCCTATGTTGGATAGTAACATAACGTAGATACATATTACACGTTAAACTGTAATTTTATCCAATTAATATTTTAAAAAGTTATTCCATAACAGTAGGTATATAACTCTCCAGTAAAAGGGCGAACATTGTCACATCCTGTGTCACTTCGTTGGCTTTTTTACGATAAGTATTATAATTTGTATTAAACGTGTAAGCATTTTTAAATTGATTTACATGTAATGATACGTTCAGTTACATGCTCATAACTTATATAATAATTAAAATATCATAAAATATCCAACGTAGCGACACAGATAATGTTCTTAACATAATCAATTTAGAATAATATGAAAAGTAACAGCATAGGGTTGGTTCTGGTAATCGTACGTTTAATATGTTATGCGTCCGGCAACCGATCTTTTTAATCTATCCCATAAGTCTAGATTGTAATTTGTAAGCCTATCAACTTGGTAGTTTCAGCCAAAAATTCGAGTGGAATTTGTAATTTAAGATCCTTTTCTTTGTTACCTACCCTAAATATTCTAACTTCTCACTGCTTCTTCCTCCTTCTCTCACAACTATACAGGTTCAGCCACTCTCTTCGTTCAAATCGCTTCAACAACAAATACGTTATTATAGCGTATAGAAGTTTTTTTTTTCAATTACTATTTCTATTTCTTTAAATGTTAAATGTATTACTACATTAGTTTATATAGTTCTAAATCTTATTTTAATATATTATTGTGTACCTACACAACAAGTATTATCGTCATCATCGACACAATTGATAGCGTGGCGGATTCGATTGTCAGACTCTTGTGGATCGATAATCGGGTAGGCGCAATATTTACTTTTATGTATACACAATGCAGGGTTAATAGAACAATAGTTATAATTATTATTATTTTAGATTCTGAGCCGAGTGATGAATGTATTGATTTTAAAACAATGTGCGAGTTTTTTTTTTTTTTTCTATATTTGTTCATTGAAACGACCTCAAGGTCTTTGACAATGCTTATCACAAGTGGGTAGTAGGGAGATCATGTGATCTATTTATCTATGTATATATCACTATATGCATGATACTACCCCCCTTCTCCAAGAGGGGACATAGTTGGAAACCGGATGACGCAATCGGACGACAGCACGGGAAAATGGTGACTGCGTAGAATCACACACATTTTTTGCACTTTGCTATGAATCGAACCGATGACTGTGTGAGTCGTAGTCAACTGTGTGACCACTGCGCCACTCCGGCCTCAAAGTTTTTTTTAATTTCTTTTTTTGTCTGTTATTCCCATGTTTTGGGGCAGACAAAATGTCACCATACAGAAAAACATAATGTACTTTCACGTGGCCAAAACCTTCAATATAATATTTTATTGAGATTATTAGTGCGTAATAAAAAAATTATTAGTTAATATTCTTATGGGTCCCTGTGGGTTCACACTCCCTGCACGTGAATACAATCATGTTCAGTAGAGCCATTATTATGTTGTAATAAATAAAATCGTACTCTTTAATGCGAAAAACAAGTAACATTTTACTGTGTAAACAGAATAATTTTATTAGATCAAACCCGCGGCCACGGCGACGACGACGACAGATGGCGACGAGCGGCTTGTGCGCTTGACGATACTGCAGGCGCTGAAGATGTCTGTTGTGTCGGCGACGACGGTGACCAAAGCTCGGAGCGAGCGATCAAGACTATAATATCGGCCGACAGGATCAGACCGCTGGGCGAAAAGGGGAGAGAATCGGCGGACAGCATCGCATCACGCCGCTGTCCTGATACTCTTCGTGGTTTACGCCCTGGCGTCCTGCCGGCACCGTGCAGTTTTCCGCAGCCGATGACTCCGCCGTGGAGTCGCGCACCGCCGAACTCTGAAACGTTTTGCTTTTTCGAGCCCGGCGCTGTTGACGTCCACGTTCCTAGCCACTCTGTAATCATAGTCATCCGTCGCTCACCCACCTAGAGCTCAGAGGTCTCCGTCGCCGCCGTCACGAGTCGTCTTCGTGCGCAACATTGCAGCAATGGTCGCTGGTACCGTCAGGGCGGCGTCGATGTCCGCGCCGGTACCGCTAATCTCCGTCGTCGTGTCGTCGTCGCTCTCCGATCGAAGCAGCCGGGCGCCCGCCGCGCCGCCAGAGGGTCTCGCGTGTCGGCGATCTCGAGCGCAAGACTACGTCAGCGATCCCATGGCGCTACAGCCGGTGGCCGGAGAACGTGTATCGGTGACTTACCGCCGATCATCCCAAAAGTTCACTTCCACGTACCTCGACCCCACGTCATCCCCTCGCCTTATTCGATACTCTCGGACGGTTTCACCTCAATTAAACCTTTATTATAATATGTATAATTTTCTACCTTCACATTTTTTTTTAATATCTTAATATTTTTTTGTCAAACTACATTGATCACTGGTCAGTTGGTAATTTGGAATAATTTTTTACTTGATTTTACCGCAAGCCCTGATATTTTACTTTATTGACACTTTTCATTTGATTGTTGACCAACTGTTAGTACCAAAAATAATAATTTACTTAAAATTAAAAAGTAAATACTAGGTAGTAGGTATCTAACTTATTGAGGGTAATCCTGGTCCCTGGATACGCCACAAACAATAGTATACTATTTTAGATTATAATATATAATAGGTATTATATACTGTGGGTGGTAGAGAAATTACTATTAGAATACAGTAGTAAGAGTATTAAGCTATTCATAACTAGCAGTAAAACTATTCAACTCATGTTGTAACTATTCAATTGTATATAGTTTGTAGTAGTAAAAGTATTAGTATACATATAGATATAGTAGTGAAACTGTTAAAAATTATAGCTGGGTAATGGGTATAGTAGTAAACTATTGACATTTTTTTAGCTTGTCAAAATGATTATTAGTAAAATGTCAGTAGTTTTTTTAGTAGTATTTTTTTACTGAGGGAATTGTTACAATGGTCAATCTCGTTAAATTAAAAAAGTAAAAAAAAAATTAACTCAAATAGTTAATACCCATCTTTATTATATTTTTCTATATACATAAAATCATTATATTGCAGTAAAATAAATTTTATTTTTAATCAAAAAATTTGGAAATTAAGAACTAATATAATACATAAATAGGTAGGTGGTATAAAATATTAAAAAATCAGAGTCATTTAATTTCTTAATAATTTATTTTTGTTTGAAATTTTTGCTTTGGATATTGTCGCATTGCAAAACATGGAGGATGAAATATATACTAGGAGGTTGTAATTGTTTTTGATTTTTCTTTTTTTATCCTCATTAATATTAATATGACAAACAAGCACACTGAAAAATTGAATAAAAATTATTTTCATATACTTGATATAATAACGTTGACTGCCAAGGGGTTTTTCACTATGTGACTTAAATTTGCTACGAGATCAAATTCTAAATCTAAAAAAAAATTACTAAACTTGGATTTTGAAATCTCACTGAAAACGATTCCAGCGAGATCTCGTTCTATAGATCTCAATAATCAGTATTTTCTCGTTGGTTTTAAAATGTACAGTGTTGCTAATTTCAGTAGGTGTTTCAAGCTTGCAAATATATTTAAAAATATATTTGTCAATATTTCAAATCAATATTTCTTTAAATTGACAAAACTGTGTTTATGTAAACGTATGAAGAAACCCCGTGGCGGTCAGGACAAATTTTGATGTGATCTCATATAAGAACTCATGGCGGTCAACGTGTTAAGATAGAATATATTATTAGCTTTCTTACTAATATTAAACATAGCTAATGTCAAATACGGCAACTCGCAACTGATCCTATCCAATACAGGTATGATTAAATTTCCGAAAACTACTCCAATTCTACCGAACATTATGACCATATTAACAGCCATACCTCTGAAAAAAAAATAATTATAATTAATATTTATTACATTTTATATTTTACAAAAGTAATACACTAATACCATTTGGCGCTAGGGGTCTATTGCCTTTTTTTAAGCATTACTGTAATGGAGTTTCACCTAAATATATCTGAAGATAATAGTAATATCTATTTATTGTTGACTATTTACCAAACACGTCATATTTATTATAGTTTAGAGTTATACTTAGGCTGGGGACACTCCGTGCTTTAAAAAACATCGAAATATTATTTTTTGTCATGCCTGCACCGAAAGTTTGGTTTTCGATAACGGTTGAAGCATTTGAAAGCGTCCTTTTTCCATCCAGCGGGCTGTAAAGTGGGAATCCCTAATAGTGCCGGGTGGTAAAGTGGAAATCCCCAAAAGTGCCGTGCGGTAAAGTGGAAATCCCCAAAAGTGCTGTGCGCACATTTCACGCGCGACGCGCATATACGCTGCACGAACAGTCACTGAACTCTATACCACGGTCGTCGGTTCTTTACAAATTACAAACTTTTGGTTACATCTCATAATCATATTATAAATTATAATCTCCATGTGTGACGTTTAAAATAAATAAAACCAAATAGTTTCTTTCGTGAAATATATTGTTGTATAATTATAGTCTAGTTGTTGCATAGATCCTTGCCTTTGCCGTCATCGATGAATGCAGAGGCGGGACAAAAAAAAGTGTGTGTGGCTCGTGCGGGAAGGCAATTTCGGTCTTGGACGAAATGCGGCCCACGGCTGCGGCTCGTGCCACACACATCGCCCGCAACTGAAATAGCTCACTTCCCGCCCTTGCCACACAATATACTATTGTGACCATTATAATTTATTCGTGTATATTTTCAGAATGGTTTTATTATTTTGGAATTTTTGGGTGTTTAAGGTTTTTTGAATGTAAAATTTGGGTACGTGCGTTAAATACAATTAATTATATGTGATCACTAAAATGACAAAATATACGACATATAATATTATATTATAAAATAACATTTTTACGAAGAAAGTAGTCTGTTAGGTACTACAACTAAATCTACTCTTGAATAATTAAAGTTCCTTTATTAGGTTTGATAACATTTAATTGCTGGACGTATGGTTTTTTGCAATGCACATATTACAAAGAATCAATAACATTGAGTACTTGCAAAAATAATTGTCGTCATAAAAACGATTATTTTATAAATTTAAAAACCAACTTAAATGTATAATGTGTATAGGTTACACGTCATATTATATTATATATAATGGATGAAATAAATTGTTTAATTCAGCGTTTACCTTAGTGTGGTAGGAACAGCCGAAGCCATAATACTAATTACTAGTGTCGTATTGATGTTCATTATGCCTACGTAAATAGCTGATAAGATTAAGGTGACGATTCCATTTGTCCATGGAAATATTGAAATACCAAGTCCACCCACTATTGAAAAACATACTGAAAATCAATTTTAAAATATTAGTTGAGCAATGATAATTATATTAAATTATATTAGGTACATACATACATTATTAAATAGGAACATTTACATTTTATTGTAAAGTGATAAATTATAATTATTATTGTTAAAAATAACTCATTGACCATTAATTATTTAGTAATCTATCTATCTATATTCTCTATATATAAAAGACAAAAAATGTTTGCGACTGACTGTATCATTTATGAATGCATATCCTAAACCGTTCATCCGATTGCGATGAAATTTGCTACAGAGATAGATTAGACCTCGGGGAAGAAGATAAGCTACATTTTGTCGCGAAAAAAGGTAAATAAGAGGTCCAACATAAATTATTGCTATCGGGTTTATTTAGTTTTAATAATAATAATTAATACAATTAATGCGAAAAGCCTGTTAGTACACAAAATGTACATTTGAGTTCGAACCACAGTTTCGGTGAACCAATTTTTTGCATTTTAAAATAATTCATATACTTTAGAGTTAAATACTTAAATTATACATTGATATGTACGCACCACTCATATAATCACAAAAACCTACCAATAGCAACGTATTGCCATGTATGCTAGTTTATTATAATAATTTATACCGACATATTATAAAAAAAATCGTTTTAATATTTAGAATACATTTAATTCTGTATAATAATATTTGGTATTTATATAATATACTGTCTATCACTTACTATATATATAATGTTTATCCATGTATTTTGTAATGAATATGGCGACCCAAAACATACTAAAAACTGCTGATCCAACAATCATAGATTTGATATAGATTTCTGGATCGACTAGAGCGAGAGTCTAAAATATTTAACATTTTTTGTATTTAAAGATAAAAAATAAAACAAATTATAATTGCGGTAGGTACTTACCCCTCTACATGCTGCAGTGTAAGTAACGTTAGTTGATGTCCTGCATTCGCATACTGTATGGTCACCTTTGGCTGCAATAATTGTTGCGTACATATTTGGCAGTCTTAATCGAAAGGTGTTCAATCTGCGTATTGTATCGAATCGTGGCGTTAGTAAGCGATATTTGTTAGTATAAAAAATAAATTCATCTATCTACCAAAACCTAAAATCATACATTTATACCTATTACAATTCTTAGAACTCGCGGGTTCAAATAGAGTACTAGATACAGATAGATTTTGCATGCGTATCCTAAATAATATGATGTTATAATTTATAGACTATATCATTGTATAATAAAATAATTATTGGGAACGAGGGGATCTTAAAAAAGTGAAAATCATTTAGGTTTTATTATTAAAGTAACTACTTATATAAATTGTTTGACAAAATAATTTTGATATTTAATAAGCTAATTCTAATTTATATATTATCCAAACATTTTAAACTCACGTTAACATTGTCATGAATAGCAACAAGAATGTCAATGATGACGGGGTTAAATATGGTTGTAAAAAAAAAGGTTTTATTTGGATCCATCCTTTTCTTATAAACTTTGTAACAGATATTGATGGCATAGATTTTAAGGATTGTTCTTCTGATATTTCTGATCTTAAAATGCTAATCTAAATAATATCATATTTATATTTCAATGATTTGATAAAATATAGATTAATCAATTAATATTTTTAAATTTGTGTAAAATACAGTATGTAGAATACTTACAGGATACGATTCCGGTGGATTGCCTGTATTTTGTGAATATATTTTTCGAAACACATGTAGAGCTTCTTTATGGCGACCGACTGCCATTAGGAACTTTGGACTTTCGTCCATAGAATAAACTAAGAATGCTGCTAAGAATACCATGACTGAACAAGTCATCAGGAATACTCTCCAATTATCAATAATTAGATTTCCATTCAAAAATTGAAAATTGATATCCATTGGAATCAAAAAATACGCCACAACTACACAAACAATAATTTTTATTAATGAATAAATAATGTTGTGAGAAAAAACAATTTAATAAAGAAAAAACACGTACGCGGTTGTAAAACAAAAGCGAACGACGAAAATCCTCCTGCGTACAATACGATTTTATCTCGATGTTCTTTATCATAGAATTCAGACAAAAAAGTAAATGCAAGAGAATATGGACCACATGTTCTGAAAAATTATTTGATGCATTTAATCAGTAGCGTAGCCAGGATTTTACTAGAGAAGGACTGATAATTTGTTACCTACATAGAGGGACCTTAATTAAAATCCATCATAATTTTGGATGTTGATGCCGGTGGATGATGGGTATATAACATGTTTGTAGAAACTTTCATACAAATTACAATCTTAATACATGGTTAAGTATTAGTGTATTATTGCACAGTAAACTGCAAGCTAAAAGTACTTATTTTCCTGAAATTTTGAGGTGGGTTGCAGTCCCCTTAACATCTCTGGCTACGCCAATGAATTTAATACTATAGTTTAGTACGGGGATGGATAAGTGACAACTGGCAACTCACATATCTACGACTTATCCATTTAAGCTAGCTTAGGCATCGAAAAAGTCACTTAAAGGACAATGCAGGACGTGTGACTTTAAAGTGGCACCTTAAGAAGTTTGAATGGCCCATCCCTTCAGGTATAATGTGTGTTGTGTAAATTCATATACTTCCTTTGATAAAATGAGCAAATAAATAATAATATGTAGGTAATACTCACGCGACTCCACAGAAGAACTTGAGAACAACCAACACCCAAAATCTTTGAACGAGCCCCGAAAGAAACTCCATAATTCCACTCAACAGTATGCCATAGAATAATAATTTTTGTCTTCCCAGCGTATCGATGAGAAAACCCCATACAAAAGCACTCGAAACCATACCTGCGAAAAAAATCGCTAGAATGTCAACAATACGTGTTCATAATATTATATATGTACACTGTACATAGTCCGACATGATATAATACGATATATCAGTAACGACAGATCTCCACGATATTGCACCACATCAAGACTGTATAAGTAATATTATGGTGCTGATATTTGAGAACTTGCCTACGTAAACAGCTCCGAACAGCGAGCCCTCTTCCAAAGGCGACAAATCGAAGTAACATCTTACCGCCGGCAATATAAACGACGGTGAACTGGTGCAGAACAACGAAGTCAGTGTTAAAGGTATGTACAACACGAGCATTCTTTTATTGTAAATGCCATAACCTAAAATGCACGCGTCGATAAAAACCGATAACATTAATTACCAATACTCAATAGGTAGGTAGGTACTTATACTTATACATATTAAAGAGTGTTACCCGTTTCTGTCAAAATTATATTGGGGAGTTTCCACCAAAGCACATTTCCACCAAAGACGAAAAAGATACCTACGATTCCCATTTCCGCCGAAAATAGTTTGGTAATCAATTATCATAAATCTAACTAAGGGGGTACTAGGGGGGTACTATAGCACTTCAACATTCAATTTAGCACACCCAAATCTAGTCTATTTACACTACCTATATAGACAACGATAATTGTCGATAACGGAAATATAAACTGTATCAGCATCGCAGCCATCAAGATATTTGTCAAATAAATAGAAAAATAATATTAGACAATTATTCAACTATTAAACTTTAATAGCACTTGGTCAATGACCAATGACATTAATTTTCAACTGATGAATCTATGATAATTTATGAGATTTTTTAAAAACTATAATTGAATTGTATTATTTAACTTAGATATTATTATTACATGTGCCTACTATATTTTTTATGACATTTTAAAATATTTAAATACAATGGATATAATACCAATTATGATACGCAATTACTCTGACATTAGTGTACACAGTACGGATATGTTTGTTATGTTTGTATATGGTTCCCAAATAATATTCGGCGAAAACGTCTTTTCATCAAAATACATTTTTGTGGAAACGGGAATCATATTTTTTTGTTTTTGGCAGAAATGGGCTATCCATGGAACCGGGTTTTTGGTGGATAAAGGCTATGCTCTATTAAAAAATATCGGTTTAGCTAATTAGTGCAGTAATTTTTTTTTCACCATTTTTGTTTAAGAGTTAAATTCTGGTTTTTGACATTTTTCAATATAATATTGAAAACAAAATTTTGAAATTTGACCTTTTAATTTTTATATTTTATTTTTTATACCTACCTACCTAACCTATTGTGGTAACGAAAATGAATAGTTTATTGTTTTTTATTGTTTTTTAAATGATTTTTTTTATTTTGCTACGAATTGTTAAGTTAATATTATATTCAAAAATTTAATTATTACTACCTACGTAATATATGGAGTATAATAACTCATAAGTTTCCTTATCTTGGTTCATATTATCACTTTGTCCTTTACTAATACTCTTGTTTAAATGTTGAACAATTATAATTAATTAACCATTTGTTCGTTTTTAAATGTATGAACTAACATACAAAATTCCAAGAATTTAATTATATATGATTATTAATAAGTAATAATACTAACTATGGTACCGTAAAAAATTAAAATTAAATGATATTATTTCTACAAACGACTGAGAGAAATTGTTGAATAAATTAAAATTAAAAATATAACTAAAAATGAAAAACCTTAAGATTTTTAGTAATCTTCATTGCTGTTTACATCATGTAAATCGTTGCACCTAAACTACAATAATATAATATAATGTAATATCTTACCCGTATGGCTAATGGCTGTTTCGAAATCCGCCGGAGTAGGCTCAATTTTATTGATATCATCATTTGTTCCTACAACCATTAAAACAGCTTAAATATCGTTTTAAATAATATTATTATACACTTATATTGTTTATTTATTATGAACCCGAAATGGTTTTTACTTGGCTTTACGAAGACGAGTATTGTTCTGACTTCTGGAAGACTCTACATGATGTGCTATATATTATATGCAAAATTAAACTAATTTGCAAACATAATATATAGTTAACATTAGGCACACGTCATAGTAAATCAATTATCTTGTAAGAATCTTAGTTTTAATGTTGTACATGTAATTAGGTAATTGCAGGGTCACGTACATA
>NC_042494.1:10649366-10656258 GCF_005508785.2 Acyrthosiphon pisum
AGCTATTATTTATGGCAGATGGTTCAAAATTAGAAATTAACAGTTTGTTTATTTAAGTACGCATGATTAACAAGTCATATACCTACATGTAGTATGAAAATTGGAAACGCTTTATTTTGTGTAAATATATTTAAATTATATACCTACATAATAAACATACTAGCATGGCTTATGAATAAACATAATAATGAAATATAATTAGCTTAGGTACAACCATTTTCAAAATATGTATTTATTCATGAAACGATTATCCTATATAAAATAATTAATATTATCTATATTTAAAATCAGTGGTACCACGATCGTGTATAGCTGTATTTTACATTTTTACATTTTTACATTTTTACCTAGGTATAAATTATAACGCACGCTGACAGAGAAGGAACTACATAGAAATCAATTTTATATATTTCTCAGAGCGATAATATTTTTGTAATACCTCTCATGAACTTTTAGACGAAATGAAAAGTTTTTAAATTCATTTTATGCAAATAGTCTTGTAAACCGGAACAAACTAATACTAATTTTCTATCATTGAAAAGTTAAATTTTATTGTTTAGACCTCATGTACTGGTCCACTGACCACTATTGAATTAAACATCATGCAAAATATTATGAACCTAAAAAATTTTGAGTAGACATGGCATAATTTTATAAGTATTATATTAATTTGTTCTAAATATTAAAAGAATTTTTAATTTATATATAGGTATTACCTAGAAGATTAATTCCTATAAGAACCTTATAAATTGTGCAGAATGTTTTGGGAACTTCGTAGTAATATTTAGGCGAGGAAATAGTGGATACCTCTATTATAAGGGAAATGGATAACTGTAATACAATGTTAAAATTTAAAAATAAAATTTGACAAATTGTATTACCATTTTTTTCAGATTTGGGCTGACAACTTGGTTTGGTTAACAATTTGTTTGTTGTTTTGTGTGTTTAACTATGTATACTAAATACATTTATGTACAAAATATAAAATCAATATGAATATAATCGAACAATTTCGATTTCATATTTTTTGTATTGCTTTTTGGCTCATAGTCTGGTCTGTTGTTATTCTTTTTAAAATATTTTATTTTTAAGTAGTATTCGTACATCCGTGACAGTATATAAATACATTTATTCCACCATTACTCATGTTATCATTTTATAATTATCTATTCACGGTTATATAGGTAATTAAAATAACTCGACTAATTTAATACAAATCTATTCACGCCATTCCTCGGTACTCCAGTATATTATAAATACTTATAAATAAGTTATATGCTATCTTTTTTCTAAAGATGAAATGTTAAATGAGAAAAACCTACAGAAAATACTTATGATAATATAAATACATAAGATAAACTACTATCATTAGAAATAGATTCCGATCCATCCTTATCCTTCACTCATTGTGGTTTTTTTTCGTACATGTAAGTCACTGAATTCAAATCTATAAGTAATTTAAGAATTTAACACATCAAGTACAGTAAACTACTATCTACTCGATGATGAGGTGTGCCGTATGTATTCGAAACCTTCTTTAGGTGTATTATTTATACGATGTACTTCGATCGATAACTGGATGATTTCTACCGCTGTGGTTATAATTCTATGAGAAACCGGACAGTGTCTCCCCAGCCCAAAGTAATCCCGGTTTTAAATTAATCAGCTATATTAATTAGCTATATTTAGAAAAATTATAGAGTTGGACCATTGATTACAAAATACAAGGACATATAGGAAACAATATTAAACCTGAAGGAACTGTTTACTGATAAAATATGGAAAATGCGTTACTACACTATTTTATTTTTGAGATATTAAATGTATAAAAACAATTTATAAATATAATTTACAATATTATCAATTAGGTATTACTGTATTAGGTATTGTGCTTTAATTCGATAACACTATATTGACATATTGTCATACTTGAAAAAAATGTACATACCTTTTTCGCATTTTTCGCCGTCTTCATGGAATTCATTCCTGTCTTTATTATCATTTTCCAATTGCAAAATCATGATTTGGGTAGTCCTGGCTTCCCAATACACACAATACACATATTATACACAAATATTTTATTTCTAAAGAATTATTACAATAATATGTTATTCAAATACCGACCGCATTTACTGTTAAACAATCTAACAAAGGTATACAATATAATATACAATAAATCCATGTGGTTATTATGTATATTATAATAACACAATAGATTATTAATATATAATATTATAGTATACATAATATTATTATTGTGTGTAGAGTGGCAGATATAAATGTCTATATTTATATTAATTTTAATTTTTAATTAACAACTATACAGCGCAATACGCATGCCATTCGGTCGGTACTATTGTATAAAACAAAAATAAATTACCTACTTGTTTTCGAAAGACATATTTTTACACAACCTAAATTACTGTAGGTATACAGTGGTCATAATAATCACGTGGAGATGCATGAAAACTATAACGAAAAGTCGTCGGTCTATTCATCGGTAGTCACGACTATAATATTATTATAATATTATAATAATACAGAAGTGTATCATCACCACTGCTCTTTACAATCTGTTGATATTATAGTAACGTAACGATCTAACCGTTTAACCGAACAATATAATTTATAATTATAAAACCACAATCACTCGTATATCATTATTCATTACATGTCATGCGACAATACATCAATAACAAACATTCGACGATACCTATACAATATATTATTTATAATATCATTATTCAGAGCGTCCAATGACTTAATTTCCAGTTATCGGATCAATATTACGTAATTATAATTAATATGAGATGTTACAACAACGGCTTCAAAACATTTTTGACACGAAACACTTTTATTCAAAACCACTATATTACATATTCAATTATAGTATTATTATTTATAATTTTATAGACATATATTTAGATACATTTTTTACACAACATCGCAAACATAATAATATATAAACGCAGCACCTCAAGCAGCGTCGTCTTATAAACTGAAAAAACTACAAAGGTAATAGGTATTATAATATGTGAATTGAATTTAAATAACAACTATCGCGTGGTAGGTACCCTACCTAATTCAGAGTGATGCGTTATTATAACACCGCCACCCCCCGTCAACGTATAACGTATAATTTTAAAAATACTAACTACATCGTACGATTAAAATTATCATTCTAATTATTAAATATAATTTGTAGTCCTTAATTATTGGTACGACTTTAACATTAATTTAAAACAATTTATACATTTTAATAAAACTACATTTGATGAACGTGTGTTGTACATAAATCCAAATCCGGGAAAATCAATTTTCAATAATTTCAAAATAGTTGTGGTATAGCCCTATTGAAATAAAACAAAGTTCGCAATTTTGTGGAATACTAGATACTCATTTCTATACACAATGCAAATAGCCAATAGGTTATAATTTATACTTACCTAATATAAATTGGATTTTAACACGATTTAGTTAATAACAATTAAAACGTTAAGACCCTGTTGAAAAACTATATTTTTCATTTTAATTAATCTCTTATTAGTCATTAAAAAATTGGTTAGAATACAATATTACTGCGTATAAATGGGGTTCAAGGTTCCATCATTAATTTTTATCGGTAAAACTTAAGTAGATGTCAGTCACGTTATTATTTTTCTCTCTGACCCACGCACAAAATAGACAAACGGCAAAATCATTTTATTTTTATCTTAGTAAAACCACCCATTAAAAAAATTATAGAGAATATTATTTTTGAATAGATTTGATATATCAATATATAAATTTAAATAATAAAAAATACAAAATGAAAAGTCGAACCCTTAAAAATATTATTCTCTATAATTTTTGTAATATTTAATTTCGTTCTAAGATTATCTACTCAAAAACTATAAAAATTAAAAACCGAATTTACGTGATTGCCTTACATAGTTACTTACTTAGATTTATGTCATCCGTGAGTCAGGGATATAAAACAATAGTGCGCTAGGGGGCGTCATATTTTTGTTGGTGACAAAATGTTTATGTAAGCCATTCAGATCATTACCAGGCCACATAAAAAACTTTTTTTTTTTTTGGGGGGGGGGGGGGTCAAGTGGGGACAAAAACTGTAGAATATTTGTATAATTTATTTAATGTCACTTATATTAGTATGAAAATATCACAATATTGTTACTATTTTTGACAAACTATGTGTACTTTTAATGTAATGACACCAAAAAATTATCAATTATAATACTATGGGACCACAAAATCACATCAAACATTCTTGGAAATTAAACATTAGTACAATACATTTTTTTTTAATACTGAAAAAATATCAAATATATATAATATAAAACACTTAGGTATATCGGCGTTTATATTTATTGTTGGCAGGCCAAAGAAGGCATTTACAAAAAAGTTGGTCAACCCCCCCCCCCAATGACACCACTGAGTGCGCTGCCACTTTCTTAAAACAATGAATTTTATAGTTATAATTTTTTTTTCAGAAAATGGGGAGTTAAACGCCGTTAGGTATTTCTATAGACTTAGGGTTCAATCCAGCAACAGTCTCGTTAAAAAAAAATGAAGACGAAATAATCATTTTTAAATCTTGAGTAGACGTAAATATGAACGAGGAAATCTCAACAAACTAATTTTGTAGCTGATGTTTTATTAAATTATTTATTTTCAACAAAAAATTAAAATAATATTGCTATTTTAACGGGCCGATACTTATTACGGGCCGATAAGAGATTAGAAAAGATGAAAAAACTAATAAACTAGGAAAACAGGATGATAAAATAGGATGGTTTTTCATGTTCAGCAGCATGGGATTCAGCGTTTTAACAAATGCATAATATTGCGTTCGAAAAGTAAGTGGTGAGGATGCTAAACATAACCTTACATATTGTATCATGTATAGGTTTTTGAAGATTTTTCGTAAGTGCTAGCTGAGGTTCGCAATGGGCGGTACTCAGAAGAAGGCACTCAATGATTATGACTTATGAGTTATAACTTATGAAACATTAAAACAGAATTATTTTACAAACTAATAATAATATAACACTAGATAATTATAAAATTTATATTTTCGTGATTTTACTCAAGTTGTATAGGCATAAATTATTATTTTTGTTTACCATTTCTATTTTAAAAGTTTTAAAAATGTTTTGTATGCAATTGAATAATAAAAAATATTAATAGTAGGTATAGAACAATTCTTGTTTCTAACAAATAAATGATTTTCATAAAAAATAATTCAAAATTGATAAAGTTTGAAGTTTAATATTTAGAAATTGAGTTTTATTTTAATCTTTAGAATTTAGAGCTCTCATAACTAACCAGTTGGAATAAATGTTTATATATTTTCAAGTGAAGCTCCTGTTATGGGAGCCATTTAAGTCCTAAAATTGTTTGTACTATGGCGGTTTGTCGACAATTTGCAGTGTTTTAAATAGTACAAAAAATGTATATATTTGTGTTAGAATAATCACGGTTGTAACTTATAATCTCATAATCGTTTTTCGTATTCAATGATATTATATAAGTGTCATTGAATTCAAATTTAATACCATCCATTATATAGTGACCCACTTGTAACCTACTGTATAGCAGAGCGACATCCTCTTACCACCTTTTCTTAAATTATTGTTTCATATAAAAATATTTATCATTCCCATCATATTCTTATTCCTTTTTCAACATGTTATAATTTATTACACTACTATATTCTATATTAATACACGATATGGTACTCAATTTCTCAAGAAATTGATTAAATCATATTATAAATAATATTTCCGATTATTCAATTAAGTTAAATAAAAATTATTTGTACCATAAATATCATAAATAATTATAATATTAAATTAAATAAATTCAAATGATCTAAAAGATAAACAATATACTTTTTCTCAAATTATTCAATTGTGTCATATAATATATTTTATTTTTCTAGTGGAGAAATAATGACAATAAAGTCAAAATATATATACTTATTTTTCGTTACCTAAATTAACCTTTAAAAGTACCTATACATAATTATAGGTTCAAATAATTTCAGTTTGTAATTATGAGTTTGTTGTAGGTTCATATTTTTCTACTTATCACCAAGGTCTACAATTCACATTACACGCTGTATATAGAAAAACGTCCTTAAGATGCCCAATGCCAGCTAATTATTATAAGGGGCTAAATTAAAGCAATTTTTATCATCATAGTAATAAAATGTGATGATAACCGCCATTAAAAGATTACAATAATGAATAGGGTTGCCAACTCATTGTCACCTGGATATTTGTTACCATTTTTGTTTTTATAATTAATATATATATTATTAATAACTCATTTCTACAAGTCGTGTTCAACTCAGAATACCTTAATGGGATTTTAAATAATAAAAAAAAAGTCAATAAAATACTAGTTTTAAGAAATTTTACGATTGTAAAAATTGTTTTGATTTAATTTTTTTAAAATTTAAGTAGTAAGAAATTCAGTCTCCACACCAATTTTTGCAGAAAAAAAAACTTAATTTTAAGTAGTACCTATATAGCTCTGTATAAACATATAATATTTTAATATATTAAAAGATTCTTAATGACTTTAATTAAAAATTAAAATAATAATTATTTATTAAATAGCTGTGCACTGAATAAACTATTATCATATATTATATATAGTAACTTAATAATCATTACATTGATAATAGTCAGTTAATGTTAATAATTTTAAAGATATGAGTTTAGAGTTTACATTGTGTTGTAGGTTTAAATATTTCGTATTTTTAATTACAATAGTACCTACCATATTATAATTCCAGTTTCCTGGCATATCAACATAGGCTTAATGCACAGTGCGGATTTAGTCATTTTTTCGTCCCCTACGGCTTAATTACTCTGGCGCCCCC
>NC_042494.1:10664909-10666789 GCF_005508785.2 Acyrthosiphon pisum
ATGGAAAAAAAACTTTGGTTTATAACGTCTACTATATAGAAATTAAGAAAAAGACATGATACGATAGGAGGTTATCTCGAATTTGGAGGGAAAATGTACAACCATAGAACAAACCGACCCACATGTAACCATAGAACAGTGACCGTTCACGATATGTTGTACCACAGCGGTAAGAACGGTAAGAACAGCGGTAAGATGTATTTTTTTTTGTAGATAATAGCACATAGTAGGGAGTGTTTCAGTCATCCCAAAAATGATTGCCAATTCGGTAAATAATTAGTGCGATATACCTGCGCATTAAAAATTTAGGAACGAATGTAGTTTACTTACCAAACCTATCTTAATTACTTTTTATGTTATTGTTAATAAGTCACGTAAAAATGAATTGTAAGTTTTACGTGGTTTATTAACAATAACAAAAAAAGTAAGTAATATAGATAAATTCAGATTTCGCCAACACGTAGAGCATACAAATATCAACATCTTTTCATAAAAATAATTTTAAAAAATATAAATTCTTAGTATTTTAAACTCCAAAACACGATTTTTCCAAAAATCGAGCATTTTGAAGTTTTTCATTAATTATAACTTGCAAATTTTAATATAAAGTTTGAGCATTGAGCGATTTTTTTTTAAAGTACTATCAAATTAAGCATCCAAAAACACACATTTTGAATAATAGTCTATGACGTCTCTATCCTTATCCCTTTGGTAATATTGATATTAGTACCAGTGGCGTCATTTGTTGGGGGGCCCCCACTGGGGGCAGGGTAGACCCCTTGTCATTAGCGGGCCGAGTATGGGCTAGTTTTTTTGCCTTTATATAGTAGCTAATAGGTAGTATTATATAAGACGTACTTATATTATAACTGTGCGTAGGTATATACATCATTACAGGTACATAGTCTAGTTTCTAAAAAAAAATTCATTTATTTTATTATTTTGTACAATTAAATAATCTAATATTAAAAAAAATCAAGTTAGTACCTATTTAATAATATATTTTGTATTTGTACCTAAAAAGCTATAATAGCTACAAATTATGTTGTAACAAAAAATTTCATAAACTGTAATAAACGGAAGCGCGTCAAAATCAGGAAAAAAAATGATCAGGACAAATATTGATTAGGATTGTTTAACGACATGAACGATATATTATAGGAACCAAAAAAACATGAAACAGTATTTCATAGGAAAATTTATATGCAGAAAAATCAATTTCGGGATAAATAATTTTCAGGAACCATCAAAATCGGGAATTTTATTTTTAGAAAAAATAATTTCACGAACTATTAAATTCAGGAATGCATCTAAATCATGAAACATCAAAATCTGGAAAAAATTGATTAGGATTGTTTAACAACATGAACGATTTATTATTATAGGAACCATAAAAACATGAAACAGTATTTCTTAGGAAAATTCATACACAGGAAGATCAATTTTGGGATAAATAATTTTCAGGAACCATCAAAATCGGGAATTTTATTTTTAGAAAAAATAATTTCAGGAACAATTAAATTCGGGAATGCATCCAAATCAGGAAACATCAAAATCAGGGATAAAATTAATTAGGATTGTTTAATTACATGCAGTGTATATTAGACGAACGAAAAAAATCTGAAACAGTATTTCATAGGAAACTTCTTATGCAGGAAATTCAATTTTGGGTAAAATATTTTTCACGAACCGTAAAAATCGGGATTTTATTTTTAGAAAAAATAGTGCCGAGAACTATCAAATTCAGAAATACATAAAAATCAAAAGAAAAACGGGGTAAGTGATTTCGCTCTGCTGTACAGTAGTTACAAGTGGGTCACTGTATATGGATGGTATTAAATTTGAATTCAATGATATAATATCATTGTATAAGAAAACGA
>NC_042494.1:10669145-10670492 GCF_005508785.2 Acyrthosiphon pisum
TTAGTATTTATTTTTGGCACATCTGATTTTAAATAAAAAAAAGTGATTCCTTAAGAAACATAAGTCTAGAAGTTTATTAATTCAACCATTTTTCGAAATTACAATCGAACCTCGGGAAGTATGATTATTTACTACCGCTTTTAGTTGTTTTATAGTCATGCAAACAAGAATATATTTCATTTTTTGCGATGTATTGACATGTGCGTGCGCGTGTGAGAATTGCTTCCGGCGCGGTTGCCCGACTCGACGTGCTTCCGAGTCTCGGAAACGATAACGGATTACGCACACTAATGTTCATTTACAACTCACACATAAATACAGTATTAATTTATGTCACATGAATTGCCTGAATAGTACTCCTTAAAATATGCTATGGTGCAGCCCCTTTAAGGAAAAACGAAAAAATCCGTTTTCGGTTTCGACTAAATCGATTTTGGTGTTTGGTGTAACTCTAAAACAAATAACCGTAAATACATCAAATGTTCACTGAATGTTTATATTAGCATTTTCTATACACGATAAAATTTTCAAAACATTTTGACTTATTTTGAGCTGTTTACAACAATTTCAGTTTTCAATTTTTTTTACTTTTTTTTTTCTATGGATGTCAATAAAATGTTATTTATTGGGTAAAAAAGTTTGAAAATTTAATAAAGGGCTCCTGATGTATTGTTACACTAGCAGTTGAACAATATTAAAAATACATAAGCACAATTTTTTTTATAAGCATTTAAAGTTCAAATTTTGACAACATTTATCAAAATCTCAATAATTGTCATTCATTGTAATTTAAAAATTATAAAGATTTTCATAAATAGTTCATATTGTAGCCAAAAAATCTATAAAAAATATAAACAGTTATTTATTACAAACATTTTAAATTCAAATTTGGACGAAATCAGACAATTACATATTAAAACCAATAGTAACGATTTTAGTTAGGTACCTACAGGGGCGGACTGGGCCGGCGGGATACCGGGAACTTTCCCGGTGGGCCGCTGCTCAAAAATAATTTGTTATTATTATATAATTATTAGTTATACATTTTAATAAAATAGTTAATAGGTATAAATATAAATTATAAATATTTTATATTTTAAAAAAAAAAAATATCATAACGCGCATGAATGAAAAATTGTTTACATTTGGTGTTTAAAATAGGTTTCAGTTCGACCAACCCTCCTCCCCCCATTCCCAGCAATCATAACAATTATTATTTATAACTTCATATACGCAAAGGGCAAGTTAATGAAAATAATTAACTCAAGTTAAGTTAAGAGGACACAAGATCGATAAGTTAAAAGTTAACAGTTAACAAATTATAAATTTAACTTGATAAGTTAAAAG
>NC_042494.1:10670592-10677528 GCF_005508785.2 Acyrthosiphon pisum
GAAAGGGAAGTTGGCCTTCTCGGAAGCAGACGCGAATGCGCCTTTCACAGCAGGAGAATCTGTTTTCTCAGTGCTAGTGAGGCTGTCAAGTTTTTCAGCAAATGCTGTGGACACAACTAGGAGTCCTAGGAAAGCTGCTTGAATCTAGAAAAAAATATAACTTTTTTAGCTTAAATCAAATGATTGGTTTACATTATTTAATACACTAGTGGAAAATCAATTACGTTTTAGAATGTTACACACATTCGATTTAAATATAAAACACATTAAAATATAATATTACTAAGAATAGTTAGTTTTTAATAAGTTTATTTTTAAATTGACTCGGTGTTACAGTGTTAGATATATATTTTTAACCCCGAAATTTACAGATACTATGTTTGCCATTTCTAATTTGTTATTTATTTATATTCTTCTTATATTATCTAATAGTAATTTAATATATTAAATAATTTTTCGATATTAAAATAACAAATTATAACTGTATGAAATATTCAAATTAATTTTGTATTATACAAAGTGGATTCTTCATAAGCAGTTTAAGCGCACGTTAACCGAAAAACTTTTATTAAAAATATAATTTTACGGTAAAAATTAAAACAAAATATTATGGTAGAATATTTATATTAATAAGAATTTTTTTAATTTTTAATTTTTTTTACCAATTAATAAATTGTTTAATAAAAAAATTAATTTTTAAATAATGCTAATTATACTGTGGAGTATGAAATAATAATATTTTAATTGTTTATAAAACTAATTATTTACCAATTTCTAATAATTATTTTTTTGGGTACTTATGGTACAATATTAGGATCCAATAGTTTAGAAAAATATTGTATTCAATTGATTAATTGTAATTGGTTACGTTTACATGGGATAATAATTATCATGAAAACTTAATAAAAATAAAAATGTAAATAAAAAGATTAAATTAATAACAACTCAATAAACTTAATAAATTAACTGTTGTATATTGCGTGTGATTATATTATTATTTTGATAACTAATAATTAAGTAGTTCCTTTGTATTAGTTAGTTTTTTTAGGTAGGTTAATATAAAATTAATTTAGTCATAAGATAACACATTTTAGATAATTTCACTTGAGTCTAAATACTAAAGTTAAATATTAAAGTTTAAATAAATGGTAGATAATGCCATAATGGTATGCTATCAAAAAATGGCTGAGAAATGTACTATATAAGTATAATATAAATAAATTTAAAAAATGGTACCTAAATTGAATATTATTTATCTTAAAAATCTAAATTAAATAATCTAAATTTAACAATATTTAATAAAATAATCAATTAGAATCAATTTAAATATTAAAGTTTAAATAAATGGTAGATAATGCCATAATGGTATGCTATCAAAAAATGGCTGAGAAATGTACTATATAAGTATAATATAAATAAATTTAAAAAATAGTACCTAAATTGAATATTATTTATCTTAAAAATCTAAATTAAATAATCTAAATTTAACAATATTTAATAAAATAATCAATTATAATTAAATAAATTAGTTAATTTATAAACATATAATTAGCAAACATATTTTATAAAAAATAAATCAGTAGTATATAGAAAATAAAAATAAATTGTCAAAGAAACTATTAATATTATCTAATATTGTATAACTTGTGATTTATAAACATTTTTATTTAATAAAGCAAGAAAAAATATTTGCTCAACTACTTTTTCGAATTACCTAGTACATATAGGTAGATACCTAATTTATACTATACTATACTGATAAAACAAAAACGATTTCTTATTTTATTTCTTAAATAAATTAATATGCTTACAAGCTCCTAGCATAAAATAATGATCAAACTAACGGTTTACTAACGGTTTACTAACTGTTATTGGATCCATATAAATAATACATTTTTATTTTAAAATAAAATAACTAATCAATTAAACTTAATTTTAAAAATATAATTAAACTTTTGGACGATGTTTGAGTTTAAGAATTAAAATTATTTGTTAAATTTATAAGTATTCATGATTTTTTTTTTCAATCACCGAAACTATTTTAGACAAATATAATATAAAAACGAATAGTCGCATTTTATGTTTAAAAATAAAAAATAATAGTAATATTTAGTTAAAAACAATTGTATTCAAATAGAAGTGTAGGTACTAAGAATATAATTATAGAAATAATAGTATGTTGAATCTCACCATTGCACGTGGAGCCATGCTTGTTGTTGGTTCTCTTCAATCCAGCGACTGATTGACTGGATACCTTGTTGAACACCAGCCTTTACTATATATATCTGCGCTTCTTCTTGGACAGTATCCAGCAAAATTGCTGTCGAAAACCAGTAATCCGGGATGGGAGAATTTTTTTCGAACTCTAACGCGACTAGCTCCTCCCACCAATAAATTGTCGATCTTCGTTCAACCGCTGTTTTATCAGTGTTTTTTATTATGATTTTTTTTTCATATATATAAATCTATTTTTTTTTCGCGTTTTTCGCTCATCTCGTACAGTAAACCGGTTGTTTACGCTAAGTCAAGGGTGCACAGCTATGGACTCCGAAGGATCGGTGGCCTCGTCGACCTTCGAACACTACGACCATATCCCCTTTCACACACCGGGTACCTTGCAGCGTATTCTCATCTGATCCGCACACTTAATCTTTTTGCATTTGCTCCCTGGTTATTAAAATATTATTGTAGAATATGTGCCTCCGTACCAAAGGAACATTATTATATGAAATAATTGACAACAGGTCGTCCGCCACACATTTCTTGTGCATTAAATTTAATACATTTTGTCGACTGACATTTTTCAAAACGAAGTGTTTTCGTATAATCTGTGAGTGTTATAATTTTCTGTCTAAAATGTATACTACTGTTGTACCTACCTTAGAATAATGTATGATAATTCTCAGATATTGTAAAAAAAAAATAATCAGCGATAACTTAGGTTTCGTTCTGTTTTAATGTGTAAATAACATATTTCAAAAAAATATTTATAGTTTATCAAAACACAATCACTTTAATATTTTAGTAGACGAAAAGTTAAAACAAATTTTTATATTTCTATTTCTATTAAACTAATATAATAAGTATAGTTACTAAGTTTAGCCCTAGTCTAACATTATTTATTATTGCATTCATTAAACAAAAATATTCTGCTGGATAGCTTAAATTATCCATAAATATAAAACAATAGGTTTCAATACTTATCATGTAATAGCTGTAAAAATTGAATAGCAATACTTAACATTCTCATAATTAAAATTACTTTATTGGATATTGACTTAATTTTACATAAATAAGTATTCATGATTTTTTTGTTTTGATAATTTGATCGAATATTTATAAAATATATGATTTAAACTTTAAACTATTTACAGTAAATTACAATCAAAATGTTAATAATTTTAGAGCGAATTTGGTCAAGGCAAAAGTTCATATTATTGAATTTAATAAGCTGTTATATTATTCTGGATCTACGTTGAAGTGGTATGAATAAATATAAGTATACCTATAAGAAAATATTTTTAAAACCGGTCGAATTGTGTAGGTGTACCAAATAAATAGCATACATTATAGTTTATGGTTCCATACGCCTTCGTGGTTACGAAGTTTCAAGTATATTGCCAAATTCTAATAATCGAATAACCAACATAACAATAATGGTTAGCATTTAACATTAATAATTATGTGTAATTAGCTCAATATATTTTAACAACGTAGTAGTGTAATACACAAAATGTATAATATATAGCCATAATAAATTATAATTTTACTTGTATATTTTAAGTAGACATTTCAAAAGAAATTATGCCTAGTAAAAAAGAAAATCAATTAAAATTTTAACTGCTATTCATTGATTCTGTTATCTTAGTTTTATATCTTAAACAGTAAATAATAGTAGATTAGGCTAAACAATTATCTCTATAATTTTATTCAAACACGTGTATTCTATATTTACTTTAAATTAAATTTATCATGGGCTAATTCAAACCCTATACAATCATCATGATTTTAAATTATATCAATCAAATGGTTTTTAAGATGGTTATTTTTTAGTGGAAAACATTTAATTAAACATATTATATAAATAGATATATTATTATTAATAAGATGATAAAGATGTTATATAATCGTATATATTATATAGCATTTTATATAAGATACCAACATGTCTGTGATGTAAATGCATCCATTGAACATTGTTATCTCATTTATAAATATAATATCTACTTAAATAGATACGAAAATAATTAAATTGAAAAGTTGAGTAATAACTGTACCTTTTAATTATTTAATATGTATATCAATTATCGATGTTTGAAACTATGTTTTTTAAACAAATTGTAGTCAAAGAGTCATAAAACGATTAACGAGTGTCGTATCACTTAATGAATTATTTATAAAAATTGACTCTATAGTATTATTGTTATTTTTTTAATGAAAACTTTTCATTTCTTCTATCGTATCTATTTAACTTTTCATAGCCTTCGTTATTTTTACTTAAAAAAAATATGTGATATTAATTTTATAGTTTACAACATTATTATAATAATATTGTTTGCTGATTAAGAACCTGATAGTGGGTATTAGGACCCTATCGGCTAGGTCATAAGCACATTTACACTAAAAGCCTACAATTTAGTAGCAACTTACAAGGCCCTTTCATCCATTTTAAAAATATCCATAATTAATTACATAATTGATTAAATGTTAATATTATGTTCTATAACTTCCATGCAATACAAAAACTATAATTACCTATAACTTATAAGTAATAAAATATTTAACTTATTATGGACAAAAAAAAAATTGAATAAAATTTGAATAGGTATTTAAATTATAATTTGATACATTTTTTTGTTTTTATTACCTAATAATATTGTGTAGTGTATTTAATACGATTGACATGTGTTAATTATTGTTAACATGTGTTAATTTACATCTGCACAATGACTAAATAAAATAGGTAGGCGCTATTTTTTCAATTTAAAAAATGTTGATAGATACTCAAATTTAATTTAATTTTCCGGCCAAATTTTTCTTGGGCTTACGGGAAATTGTATACTTTGCCTCCTCTTTGGCTCCGCATCGACTTGACTTGATTTGTATTATACCCAATTTGTGTGTAACAAGTAATAACATATGGTCACAGGAATTATTATCATAACATGGTAATTGCCTACCACTGATATTTTGTTTGTAATTTCTGATCGACTATATATATACAATATACATGTGTCACAAATATGTGTTTTTTGTACTCGTATTAAAATTCTGAAAGTGTAATAATTTTTAACCCATTATCTTTTTTCATTTCATAATTTTGTGTTAAATTTTAAATTATTATAATAATTTCATAACAAATTTCCATTGATCATGTATTACACAATTTTAATGCAACAATGTCCCACTAATCCAGTCTTTATTTTTTTTTTAATCACCTGTTTTGTAATATATTTATTTCAGTTTTATTTTTTTTGGTCAATTATGAGATTTTCTTAAATAAATTATTCGAAAATGTGTTTTCATTACTATGAAATTATATATTTAGCGATAAAGTACTTCTGACATAAATAACATCGATATACTGTTTTAAATATAATATAATATTTATCAATTGAATATCATCTGAATTCAAGTTCAAAAGTTAATTTTTTATCTTATAATTATTAATCATTATGGTTTATGTAGAACTAAGTTGGGTGCAAAACCGTTTAAATTTGTATTTTATCTTTGGTACGTAGGTACACGTTTGGTCGATTTCTTCGTTACTCCATTCTAGTGTCCATATTTATAATATTGCGTCTTCTTCTTCTTCTGTTTCTTCTACTTCTACTTCTTCTTTTGGACCGCGAGTTGTACAGGGAAAAACCGGTTTCCTATTGCTGTGCAAATACTCTTTTGTTCGGCGGACGTTTTGCATTTTTATTACAATAAAATACATAATTTAACATACGAAGACACGTCTGCATATTTTCAAATACTAAAACTATTTTTAACGTTTGTCATATTAGGTATATAACTAATTGTGACGGATGTTTTGAGAGACAACTTGATGTTTAATAATGGATATATTCAATGGTACGATTTTCATACGTTTTTATCGCACAGACTATTATAAATCGTTTTGTCGAAATTCTGATCGAAAGTCCTTAAACAATATTTTTCATTACTCGTCTCGTGATATTATTATGGTGTATCTTTACACTCGGCTATAACCATGGAATGTTATAGGTACCTCCCTATTATATTATTGTGCTACTGTAGTATAGCATTATAGCGTTGCACAAGTTATGTCTGTACGCATAAGGATTTGTCATCATTTTACTCGTAGTTAATAAATCATAAAATAAAATATCTCAATGGGTAATATTAAAAATCAGAGTAGAATGGGTAGAGTTTAATATTGTTCGTATGAGTTGTTTGTAATAATATAGTAATTACTAGTTTGTATAAAAGTCAATGTTAAAAACCACTATATATAAAATTAACGCATGTATTCGACATTATGTTTTGTCTATATAAATGTACTTTTACTTGTTACACTAGCCTGTTTATAGGTGACGATTTGCTATTTGCTATAGAAATAAAAACCAACGACACAAAAATTTAATAAAATTCCTAAGTATATGTAGTATGCGGATATTTTTCCTCTGTACTATAATACCAGAAAACATAATATCTATATGATTGCTCAGTAAATTTTCCTTGCATAGGAAAAAATTCTAGTGTGGCATGCTACTTACGATGTAAACGAACGACATATTATAACAAATCTAATAACGTGTTAAATTTAATTAAAAACTTTCAAACACTATAACACGCCAATTTATTGATTGTTTGGCAGCTAATTCAAACGGCATCGCAAGTATTAATTAATTCGAATAAAAATGCCAACAAACTATGTTGTACTGGTCATAATGGTTTATGTACCTTTAT
>NC_042494.1:10677578-10683231 GCF_005508785.2 Acyrthosiphon pisum
CATTAACTTGCCCAGCCTTGATAAATATATATACTAGTAGCGATTCGCGCCTTAATACCAGGGGCGTACATAGTGGGGGGAGGGGGGGTGTTCATATTATTATTATTATTATTTTATAATTATTGCTTCTATATGACGTACAACTTGTAAAAACGCCTCCTGATAATATTATATTGACATTATCGGCAAAACATTGTAAGAAACATAATATTTTCAATATTTATATAGCTATAAAAATGTAAAATTTTCTACATTTTTAAGTATAATATAATTTGCAAATTTTTGTAGTTTAAGAAGATGTCAGCGCACTATTTGTATTCTCTATCTGGCCCATGACAAGACGCATTCACGCAGAATAATTTCATTTTTTCTATATTTTTTTATTAATCTTAGAGTAAAATCACCCATTACAAAAATGATAGAGAGTAATATTTTTGAAGGAATGTCTCATATTAATTTGTCAAAATGTTGCCTCAATACAATTTAAACAGCATTATTTAAATGTACAACATTTTTTTGTTTATTTTAAAAGTCGAATACAAAGTCAAATAATAATAAAATATAAAATCGATAAGTCATTCCCTTAAAAATATTATTCCCTGTAATAGATGATTTTACTGGAAAATTACTTAAAAAATTAGAAAAAAACGTTTCTGCGTTAATGGTGTCAGACGTCAGTGAAGTTGGTCCCCCAACATTGTCCGATCAATTTCAAACCTACACAAATATTTTGCAATAATTTGCAAATCTATTTTTAGAATTTGCAAAAGTCAACTTAATCTGTGGGAGTGGTTTCAAAATTGGGGGCAACTTCACGTAGCCTCCCCCCCCACATCTTCCGATCGATCTCAAACCGATGCCAATATTTTGAAAATAGTTTGAAATAATTTGCAAACTCGTTTTCAGAATTTGCAAATCACTCGCTACCCCGCAACTTCCATTTTAGAGTTAGGGAACAACCCTACCTACGCATCGTTAGGTGACAGACAGAGAACGAAATTTATGATTGAATTTGTTTAAACATTATTGTAACGATTTATCTACCTATTTGTACATAAGGTAGGTTCCGAAAAAAATCTTTCATAAAGTAGGTATGATTTATAGTAAGTAAATTGTAATTAAATATTAAAAATATATATATATACCTACCTAATGGTCTTTGTTTTAAGTTTAATTAATATATTAAGTACAATGTGATTATTTGACTAGTTAATTATTTATGTTAGGTAATGATTTAAACTGCTTACAATATTAAGTGTGAGATTGACTAATCCATTTTTTTGTATTTACTACTATTTACCTGACGTTGCTGTAACTTCTGATATTATTTTATTACAACGATTTTATATATTTATGAGATTTGATGTTAGCTATTGCAAAATAAAATACTCGTAGACGTTATAAGTTATTTTTAAATATATATTAACACCTTATAAAGTGTTTTTTTTTTGTGTTTTATAAAATAATAATATGTACCTACGTGTGTGAAGTTATCGTATTATTCTAGAGGTAACCACATATATTTTAAATAGTCACTATTTATAAATAATTTATTTCAATTTGTTGCTCAATCATACCCGAATTGTATTAAGACGATTTATAAATGTATTGGACCATTCAAAAATATTTTAAGGATTATTAGTATATTGAGTATCATGCATTCATGCTGTATGATCACACAATATATATTTTATTCTGTGATATAATACTATAATCACATATCGCGCTTACTCCTAATATGGTAAACAGTACAAATATAAAACTAAATCACGGACAAAAATATTATACAGGATTGATCACGAAATTATTATTATAGTTCCCAAATAATATTGGTTGGGAGGAGTACGGGAGTATTATTTTTATTTACGATATTATAATTTATAGTCTATGATGATATTCACCAAGACATATAACGCAGTGTACACCACCTAACAATCAACATTTGTGCACCGGTCTCCCACACCCTCCAACCATTCATGTCGACAGTCCTATATATCTATATACCTGTATATTATCTTGTTTGCAATCTAAATATAACAATTAATACTAATAAATTGTAGTATTGAAATTATTACGTAAGAATAAAAATAAAATTTCAAATTAATTTAGGTACTTTGATATATACGCATTTATGTGAACTGTGCAAGTCATGCTGCTAACTCAATTAATTTATCTCAACAAACACAATTTGACTACCTATTCATTAGTATTTATTAGTTATTAAATATATGTGAAGATACCACCGCCCGCGCTTCCACTGCCCACACCAATGTTTTCGATACTATTACTTTAAGAAAGTATAGGAAAAAATAATATGAGTTGTATATAGACAATACAACTGCATAATGAGTAACAACACGTAATATTTTTATCAATTAATCATTTAATATTATAATATTGAATTCCTACTATCTAATTGAATTTTTATATTTTTAAATGTTTAATATAATACTATTAACTCCGACATTCTGATATACGATATACCTATATCTACACAGGGCCGGCGTTATACAATTTTGTCGTGGGGGAGGGGGGGGGGGGGTGTGAGATCAAGTATTGCCGACTGAAATTTAATTTATGCTGACTCATAATTTCTAAAAAAAAAAACTACGTGAAGTATAAAAATTCCTGGTTTTTCTGTGTTAAGGTGAAGTAAAATAGTTAAAACAAAAACAAAATATGGAACTAAAACATTTTAAACCATTTTATGCATAGTTAAAATATTTGTTACTTGTATTTCATACAGATGTAAAGATACAAGGCTGTCGGAACTATTTTAAGATCTAAAAAATAAGTCATGTATGAATAAATCAATCAGTGTTTGTCAATAACTCAAAAAATTAAGTAAATAATAAGAATTTTTTTAATTTAGCAGACGGCAGATGGCAGTATATCATAATTAACAATAATATTACCAGATTACCTGAAGTATAAAATATGAATATTGTATTTCACATTTATTTATTATGTGTTATAAACAAATTTAATAATTAATATTTTGTATAAAAAATGTTTATTACACTGCCATGTTACATGTGTAATTACTAATTACTTATTAATTAATTAACTTATCATAAATTGAAAATGTAAAAGCTAAAATAACAATTACTCATTCCACACAATGCCACATTCCATGCATTCAAGTTTAATTTGTTTCCGTTTAGAAGAATACATTTTTAAAAAAAATTAAAAAAATTCAGCCCGTTAGGTACAAACATTACAATTAGGTTTACACATTAGTACATTACACTTATTTTGATGGTTTTAATCAAATCAATACATCGTCAAATAGTCGAATCATCGAATAGATAACAATATTTAATAAAATAGTATGTAATTCTATAATTCGATTTTTATTTTCCTGCACGGCCTTCTTGTGATATAAACCACCAATCACCAATCATTGTAATAATAACAAAAGATTATATACGAGTACTTGAGATAGGTATTGCCGAATGCCGATTAGCGATGGCAATGATATGCCGACGGACTTAACGTTGTACAACGTAACAAATATATATTAATATATTATAGTATTATAATACGGGTCCTTACTCCTACAATATTAGTCAGCAGTATTTAGATTTCTAAATCGGTAAGTTCTCAACTGCCGACTGCCGGGACCCGTTCCTATATTAAATATTATATTTTTTTTTTTTCAAAAAGTAAAATTTCCAACGGACAACGGCTCCATGAAATTGCCGACTGATAATTACAAAAAATTTAACGGGGGGTGTGACGATCCACCATACCCCCATTGCCGCCGGCCCTATATCTATATTGTCTATAGGGTATGATTAAAATGATTATTTTTTATTTATTTTTCTTATCTTGACATTAATATAATATGCTTGTATCGTCGTTGATTTTTTTTATCGATAAAGTAAAATACAATTTTTAGTGTCTGTCATTCGTATTACGGTATCCATCACGTGATTACGTGTACTTATTGATTTTGATTTATTTGATTTAATATTGATTTATAATATTATCATTTGGATTCCGTGTTTGTAAAATGAACAAGAAAAAAGTAAGTAATTATTAATTGTTTATACTTTATAAATTATATAATTTTAAGTTTTAATAGATCTAGAAGTAAAAAATAATAAATAATTATCATAAGGCCGGACTATAATTTAACAATCAATAATACAATGTAAGATTTTTATCGATTTTGATAAAATAACGATTTTTTTTCTCAAACGATTCATTTGTAATACTCGCTTGTAATTAAAAAAAATTTAAAAAAAGGCGGGTAAGTCGTGGATGTCGCTCTGCTGTACAGTAGGTTACAAGTGGGTTACTGTAATGGATGGAATTAAATTTGAATCCAATGATATTATATCATTGTATACGAAAAACGATTCTGAACGGAGATGATTTGTCAGTCTAGGATATATTATTTTTAAAGAAAAACTTATGGAGAACCTTGTACCAAATTTTAAAAACTTAGTTATAAAAGAAAAAATTTTTACGATTTTTCAACCACTAAATTACTTGCAAATTTTCGCAATTTTGACATATTTCGTATAAATTTGAACTTTAAATGCTTATAAATAAAAATTGTGACAATGTATTCCTTTTATTTTGCAACTGCTATTGTAAAAATATCTTAGGAGCCTTGTATTAAATTTCCAAATCTTAGAATTAAAAAGAAAAACTTTTATGAATTTCTGTCTAAGATAATTTGAACATTGCCGTAATTTTTACGTATTTAGTCAAAATTTGAACTTTAAATGCTTATAAAAAAAAAATCGTGACTATATATTTCTTTTATTTTTCAATTGCTATTGTAAAAATATATTATGAGCCTTGTATTAAATTTTGAAATCTTAGATATAAAAGGAAAATTTTTTATGAATTTCTAGCATAAAATAATTTACGAATTTTCGTGATTTTTACATAATATGTTGTCAAAATTTGAACTTTAAATGCTTATAAATAAAAATTGTGACAATGTATTCCTTTTATTTTGCAACTGCTATTGTAAAAATATGTTAGGAGCCTTGTATTAAATTCCAAATCTTAGAATTAAAAAGAAAAACTTTTATGAATTTCTGTCTAAGATAATTTGAACATTGCCGTAATTTTTACGTATTTAGTCAAAATTTGAACTTTAAATGCTTATAAAAAAAAAATCGTGACTATATATTTCTTTTATTTATCAATTGCTATTGTAAAAATATATTATGAGCCTTGTATTAAATTTTGAAATCTTAGATATAAAAGGAAAATTTTTTATGAATTTCTAGCATAAAATAATTTACGAATTTTCGTGATTTTTACATAATATGTTGTCAAAATTTGAACTTTAAATGCTTATAAATAAAAATTGTGACAATGTATTCCTTTTATTTTGCAACTGCTATTGTAAAAATATGTTAGGAGCCTTGTATTAAATTTCCAAATCTTAGAATTAAAAAGAAAAACTTTTATGAATTTCTGTTTAAGATTATTTGAACATTGCCGTAATTTTTACGTATTTAGTCAAAATTTGAACTTTAAATGCTTATAAAAAAAAATTGTGCCTATGTATTTTTATAATTTTTGAATGGGAACAAGAACAACATATGTGGACCCTTCTATTAAATTTTCAAGTATTTTTTCCCAGCTAATTTTTTTTTATCAACATTTATAAAAAAAAAATCAAAAA
>NC_042494.1:10683690-10685535 GCF_005508785.2 Acyrthosiphon pisum
TTTCGTATAAATTTAAACTTTAAAGCACTTATAAAAAAAAATTGTGACTAACGATTTTGGATTTTTTTTTATCACTGTGAGAACAACTTATAAGAAACCTTGTATTAAATTTTCAAAGTTTTCTATCCAACCAAAAATTTTTTATCGTTATTTTAAAAAAAAATACTTAGAAAAATTGAAAATTTCATTTGTCTATAAATAGCTCAAAAAAAGTCGAAACACTTTGAAAATTTAACCCTGTATAGACAACGCTAATATAAACATCTGTTGCAAATTTCAAGTGCTTACAATAATTATTTTTTGAGTTACAGTAAAATTAAGTTTTCGTTTTTGTCAAAAATTGGTTTTGCGTAAAAATTCGCGTTTTTCCGTTATTTTTTTATGGTTTTTCCTGCCGCTTTTGAAAAGTATTGGGAAATTTTCACTTTTGACCCCCCAAAGTACCAACTAGATTCACTTTCCTTTCAGAAAAGGTACAACTTTTGAAAATCGAAGCATTTTTACTGCTCCAAAAGTTGTCGTCAGACACAAAAAAAAAAAAAAAAAAAAAAAACACACATCATTGTAAAATCAATACATTCATCACTTCGTTCAGAATCTAAAAAAGTGGGGAAGTGGTACCGTAATCAGTGCACAATAATATACTATTCCATCGCAGCCGTGCGCCGCCTGTACTCGGTACACAGAGCCGTCGAGCAGACTGCCCCCGCGGCCCGCGCCACCCATTAACGATAAGCTAAACAAGGTTACTGTTGTTTACCGGCGGCAGTTGCTGTGGTCTGAAGTACGAGAAGCGTTCGACCCGCCGAAATACGTATTCGTTTCGAGCGTGCGCACGCAACGACACGAGTTTATACGTCTGTCTGCTCGAGTAACGGAAACGCGTACCGCCGCCGCCGACAGGCATTGCTCGCTCACGGACGGTTACTGCCTAGGGGGCCTATTCTTGAAATCATACGGATTAGGGGGCCTATTCTTGAAATCATACGGATTAGATTCGTAAACGAACGGTCCACATGATATATTTCCGTATACGAACAAAAAATCGTATTCTTGAATATTTTTCGTTCGTATACGAATCCGCGTTCCCCGAATCATTCGTATAGGAATACTATCCTAATGGTACACAGCGGCAACGTCGCAAAATATGTCGTACATCGTGGAAAGTAAAATAAATTTTATACAAATATTGTGAGCGCTTACTTATGTTACCATGAAATATTATTATTTTCTATTCATTTTTATAGTACCTATAGGTACTAATAGCTTTGCCATTTTTTTTTCATTTTACCGTTTTATCTCACAACAAAATGTCGTGCGAAAAAAGAAAAAAAAGTCAATCCGTAACAAATGATCAAAAAACAGCAATGGTTGATTTTTTAAACAGCCATTCTGATTTGTTAAAAAGCAAACATTCAGCCACTTTTACACAAAATATTGCCACAAAACAATGGCAAGAATTAACAGATTTGTTAAATTCAATCCCAGGGCCAATAAAAGACTGGAAAGCCTGGCGTAGAGTACGTACAAATAAATTAAAATTCATCTTAAAAAGAATTTTTATGATTGATGAGATAGGAAACGATGATATTTAAGGACAATTAACTCATGCCTGCAAAATTTGCGATGTGTACTACGCGTAGTAAACCGACCTTACTTTAAATTTCATATCATGTGAATAATAATACAGTTTAAAATTTAAATATTATGTGATGAGATTAATTTTTTAGAACCATTTAAAACTTAGCAGATTATTACGAGAATTAAGTATAATATATATATATATATAGATCATATTATTATGTAATTAAAATATATATTTATGTTAATATCAAAAATAACAAA
>NC_042494.1:10686955-10692212 GCF_005508785.2 Acyrthosiphon pisum
TGTTTAGACAAACGAAGCTACAAGTGTTTTTTTGAGTGTAAATTTGCTATATTACGCACTTTTAAGACGGAGACAACAAATACCAATGTTACGTCCTCTTAAAAAACTTATTTTGTCCCAATAACATTTTCTAGTTTTACTTGTGGTATTTATCATTGCAAACATGGTCTGGAAAAGTAGTATATACCTTTATTGCTTTTCTTGTCTTTGTTTTTTGCATAATATCGGACCAAATGGTGCGTACAACACCAGTCACTGCCGATATTATTGAGAAATGTCGACGACGGGCGTCTTGGGTCCATCTGCGACTTTGCATCTAGCCTACCAAGACATTGGAGTGTGATATTACAGGGACTTCGTCCGTGCCACAGTGCAGAGACGACTTGTGTTCCTCTTCCAACAGCGGTCGTTATTTTCAACATGTTTATTGAGCACTAAACGGAATACAACGAAAAAATTGGAAAACAGAATTTTTGAATTTTGATTTTTGAAATATAATATTACGGTGCTGTCTGTCGATAACGAAGTCGTTATCCCTTATCAACGTCCTGTCGTCGATAGAGATAATGGTATCAGTGGTAAAGAAGCCATTTTGTTTTTCGTACATCACAGAAACCACTAAACAGGTAGATACCAGACAAATTTGTATTACATGGTATTATTTTGTGGCACCTAATTAGGCATGAACACGAATAAAGGGTAAATGGACATTTCCCCCCCACGGACATTTCTGGGATTTCCCCCCATCAAAAACCGTTATATTTTTTATGCGGACAGTTTCCCTCCATTATTTTAAAGTTTATTATTGTCCAATAATATTAAATTTAATAATAATATTAATTATTATACAATAATATAATAGTATTTTACTATATTACTATTTATTATTTATTTTGAAATTATTTTTTTTTTATAAAATATAAAATATATAAAAACATTTTTTATTTTCATAAATATAATAGATTATAAATTTATAATAATATGTTTGATCAACTGAACTACTTGAAACAAAAAAAATTTAAAAAAAATAAGTATAAAATATAATATAATTAATAATTCATAAAAAATGATAGGTACATTTTGTAAAAAACATTTGATTTCTGATTATTTTGTTAATTCCAAACACACATTTTTTAGACTTTGTTGATATTTATATTTTATTTTTGTTAAAACTGTACCAATTTGAATATATTTAATTGCTCGTGAATTTGATTAAAGTAGTTCGGAGTTGATCAAAAATATACATCTAAATCCTAATTAACATCTAATTTATTATATTTATGAAAATATTAGACAATAGGCAAAAAAATTATTTCATATTAAATAGTAGCTTTAAAAAAATGGAGGAAAATGTCCACATCAAAAATATATCTGGGGGATATGTCCTATTACCTCAAAAAGAATCGGGGGGGGGGGGGATTCGCACTAAGGTATAATACTATAATTACTAATATTACTCTTTGACAGAAACCTACCAACCACCAAGTATTTGAAAACGTCATCATGTAATATTCTAAAATCTATATTTTTATACATAGGTATTCATTTAATCATATGACAATGATTTTCGATGTTTCAAACATAAAACGATTTTTAGTTATGACGGTAAACAATTTTCTCGGAGAAAAGTGCGATTACTTCGATTCGTACTGACCCGTATCGAAGTCAGAGTTCGAATGTTCGATACGTTTCACTGGTTTCAGGTGTACCGTGAACCGCAAATATAACTTGTTGAACCTATAAAAAGGTCCAAGATTTTCAAGGGAGAAATATTGGAGTGTATAAATACGTATTGTACAAATTTTAAGCGTCCAATAAGCTATACACGTGCAATGTCAGGGGTGGATAGGTAGTATTTTTGTAACAGGGAAATATTTTAAGGGGCCCACCAACAGAAAAAAAATTTCCTCACTTCGCTCGCATTACATATTCAACCTAACAACTTAACTTACAAATAAAATGTTGTCATAGGAACTATTCAAATCATACTCGTAGAAATCAACTTATGTTGGTAATCATTTACAATTTTATCATATTTTCAAATTTCAATATATATTAATAATTTTGTTAACACTGCTTTTAGAAATCACTTCATTAATAATTTGATCAGTCAATTCCAACCAACAATTCTTTTTCTAATGACATGAGCATAAAACTTTCTAATACATTTTGTGACAAGGTGCTCCTTTAATAATTTTTTATATATTTCAATTTTGAAAATCCACGTTAACATCTTATACTTGAGTGACGGACAATGAGTGTACTAAGTATAGTTATTAAGTAGTATATATTAGTATATAGTATATAACTAAGTATAGATTTGTATTAGATTAATGATAATCGTTCTTTAACATTATAATACGTTTATAAATATCATATTATTAAGTTCAATAAACATAAACATTGAATTAAAAAATATACTTTTATGTAATATTAATACCGTTTATTAATAGGATTATAATCAAATTCATTATTAGTCTAACTATTTCACTTATTTAAGTAACAAACCATTAATTTATCGTTTTAATATCATCAATTATTATTTTAATAAATATATTGAGTACAACCGATGAGTAAAAATTAATTGTGTCCACAAACACAAGTTTATGATATTAACCACAATTATTGTTAATCAATAAACAATATTATGTTGAAATAATAAAAACATTCGTTGTGTCAAACAAAATGATTAATAAATGGCGTTTATTCATATTAAGAACATTTTTTTTTCAGTGTAATATGCAATCGTTGTAGAGACCAGGATAAGCGTTGGTGTATAAATTATACTTTAATAAGAAATCGAAAATGCAAGCTACACAGTATTTGTTGCTAGCTGTAGTAAGTAGTATGCGGACATTTTTCTTCGTCATCACCGGTGATGGCCATCATATTCGTTACCAGAATTACATTCAATGTAGTCATAATTTTCACAAAAAATTGTCTTTTTGAATTTACCCCAATTAGACCTATAGTCTGTGAACTCATTTCTTAAGGGGCTAGAGCATAATCCATTCCAAGGAGTAAACTAGTAAAAACTAGGCATTTTATATTTCAAGTTAAATTGGTCATGTAAATGTGTTGAAAGTAAATGAACATTAGTGTGTGTAATTCGTAGTACCGATCACGTTGTATAGGGACATTATAATACCTAAGTCTGTCACCTTACCTAAAGCATGCACAATAAGCCCATGTCACCACTTATTACTTTATAAAATTACAAACATTTTTTTTTCAAATCAATTACTACGCTCAGTGGAATGTTCCGATTTAAATTTTGAAAGCAAATTTTAATTCTCCTCTAAATTTACCATGCTTTGACTGTCGTGCATTTTTCATATTCTATATATCAATGTATTTCAATTTTAATTATGAATGTAATTTATTTTTACTCTTTTTATTAGTAAATTTCCAAGTAAAAAAAAAAAAAATCAGAAAAATGAAATTGTCAAAGCACAGATAATTTAGTAACGAATTCAAATCTGCTTTCAAAATCAATATCAGATCATTATATCGGGCGTAGTGATTGAAGTCGTGAGCTATGTTTTGGACCAAAAATTAATCACGCTGCACTTATTCATTAATGTGTATACAAAATTATATAATATTATGTACTATAAAATATATATTAAATACCCAATCATTTCCGACAAATTTGTATTTCGTATTGCCCATATCGGGATAGATCGTGCAGTGTTCGCGGTCGACAGTCGGTCGGATATTTCGGTCTTCGATTAACGATTACAATTTAAAATACTATGTTAAAGATCCATAAGCAAATTGTTTATTTGTCGTGGTATTATTATATTGTTAAAAATAACAGTAATAATAATTTATATAAAAAAAAAAATAGTTTTAAATTTAAATTATTTCTATTTGGTGAATATTTCATTTTGCAAAAAAACAATGTGTACATCCGAGTGGGGGCCCCCAACATAAATATGGACGGGGGCCCACAGGGAAAATCCCTTTTTCCCTATGGGCCAATCCACCCCTGTGCAATATACAAGCGATGCGTACCGGACGTCCGGACTACTTCGATACGAGTCGGTACGTTGTACGTAACCATTCCTGTCGGTACGTTTCGAAGTTTTCTTCTTGAAATCTTAATACACTCGTAGATTACTCTAATTTCTCCCTTACAAAACTCGATCTCAGGTCGAGAGTGCGAATTCCGTACTTTCCGTACGCAAACGATAACAATTGAATAATAATTATTAATGTTTAATATGACGCGGGCGATGGGCGAACGGACGTCGCGTAAAATACGAATTTCGCCGTTGCCGCCTATTTTTTAGCTTTGGCAACGTTGCGCGGCGGCGGCGGCAGCGTTGCCGGATCGTATGATCAAACAAAAAAAGTCAATGCACTCGTCTCTGCCGCGGCTGTGGACTGGTCGCACCGTCTCTATGTCGCCACCGACCGACGCCGCCGCCGCCGCCGCCGTCATCGCGTACTTGTGACTTGTGTGTAACGTGAAATTTCGTGCAAGTCCGAATCGTCCACGACACGCACACACACACACACACACACACTCGTCCGCTATAGTACACTACTACTATTACACACACACACACACACACACACACACACATACGCCGCTCCGGCCCGACTTCGATTTATTTTTTACGCGCACGGCGTTTCCGACCGGCGGTGGTGTAGTCTCTTTTTGCGCGTGTGTCGGTGGTCCGTCGTCGCCGATTTGCTTCAACTCGCAACCGAAATCGTAACCGACGACCGTCGTCATCACGACTGTTATGCGTTCGGTTTCCGTCCGACAAAACCGACGGGATCGCCGCAGCGCAGGCTGGCAGACGCCGCTCTGCTAAAAACCCGACGAACAACCACCACCACCACCACCAACAACATCTCCGCCATCACCACCCGCTCGGCGATTCGGTCGTTTTGCATCTAACACGTCCTAACTATATTTCATACATATCGTTCACCTCGCCGCCACCGTCACGACAGTACAACATTACCATCACGAGACTCCACCGGACTACTTAATATCGTCAATTTATCATTATTGTAGAGTACCACCACCCACCACGCCACCACAACTGTGCTAATATTACCGTTATTGACAGAATCTGTGCAAATTTCGATTCTACGGCTCACTCGTCGACGATAACCACCCGACTACCTGGTTATTGAACCAAATTTCACCACTTAACACCAACAGCGGCGGCATTCCACGTAAAACGCGACGTCAGCAGCTTTACACACTCAGTTCCGTCTTCACGTGAGCAGAAAACAT
>NC_042494.1:10692262-10747546 GCF_005508785.2 Acyrthosiphon pisum
AAAAGAGATTAATCATTTTGGGTTGTACCCTTGGTAGATGAAACTACTGTGATAAATTAACATATTGAGTAAATTTACAAACACTATGAATCACCTTTAAGTTCACTTTGTTTTTCTTCCATTATTCGTTGTGCCTCCAGTACATATTTATCAGCCAATGCAGTAATCTATATATTAAATAAAAATAAATAATGATGGTATAATAAATAAGTATGTGAAAGATTTAAGACTGTATTTTTATACAAAACCTTTTTAATTTAAACAATGTTTAAATATTTGAATTGAAAATATTATAACAAATATAGTTGATTGAATAATGTATTCCAAGATTATCTTAAATTTAAGAGCTTAAGAATACTCTATTAGTTTGATACATAAATTATTTACCAAACATTTGCGCAAGTTATAAACATCCAACGAACACCATAATAAGATCATTTTTTTTTTTAAATGTCTAATTTTAGTTTAGTATTAATTATACTTTATAGTGCTAATTCATTATTTAGAGAAAATTTTGTTCGCATATACAGAACCGTACTCAGCGTTGAGGGCCTAGAACAATAGTTTTTTTTTGTAGGCTCGGGCCCTTTAAAAATAGGTTTAGGGCTGGGTACATGACCCTAGAAAACCGGTCTGAGTATGGTCCTGCATAAATATTAAAAGTAGCATGCTACTAGATATTTCCGTCTGCAAGGAAAATTGAGGCATCATAAATATGTTTTTGGGTATAGTGCTGTGGATTTAGTGTCAGCGCACTGTTTGTTTTCTCTTTCTGGCCCATGCTCAACATAAACAAAACGCATTAACATTTTTTTTTAAATGTTTTTGAGGAATATTAGAGTAAAATCATCTATTACAATATCGATAGAGTATAATTTTTTTGGATGTATGAAATATCGATTTGTCTAAATTATGTCTCAAAAACAATTTAAAGAACATTTAAATTTACAATTTTTTCTTATTAATTTTGAAAGTAGAAAACAAAGTCAAATAATAATAAAATATAAAACAGATATGGCATACCCTCAAATTTATTATCCTCTATCATTTTTATAAGGTGATTTTACTCTAAGATGACTTAAAAATCATAAAAAAACTATTTTAGGCAAGTGTTTTATCAATGTCATGCGTGAATCTGAGAGAAAACAAATATTGTGCTGATATACACTTTGCTCTATTATTTTTAAAATTAGAGCGAATTAACCCATGATTGAGTTTAAAGGTAAGATTATTATGTAGGGCATCTCGGAAGTATTTATTTATATTACTTTTTTTTAGTAAGTTGTGATAATTTTAAAATGTACAAGCAATTTACAGTTTCAATAAGCTATAAACTTGCTTCTTAATAAATATATCAATAAAAGCCTCTGAGATTCCATGGATAATAATCTTATCTTTAAATTGTTTAACAGGTCAATTCACTCTAATTTTAGAATTTAGTATTTACAGAATAAAATCTATTATTGTGAATGAAAAATTTGCGTTGTTGTAAGTTTGTAAGACGCAAACCACACATATGGGTATTGTGTCTTCTTAATGACTTCTTTAAAAATTATTAGAGTTTCCAGATTAATATTTATCTAATTTAACTATAATAATGATTCAACTAATTTATCCCATACTTTTTGTGACATAAAATATTTTTATATAATTCGGTTTAAAAGATTGGAATATAATATTATTATTCAATAGTAATTTATTTAAAAAAAATACTAAATAGACAATAGTATACTTTTGTGTTAGTGTAATTCTATGTAATATATAACTATATATAACTATATTACTATAAATGTAATAAAATTTGCATTTTTTTTTTCAATTATTTTTATGCATTTGATAAATAACAGAATGTCACCATTAATAATCTTTATACCTGATAAATTAAAAAATTGAATTTTAAACACAACAAATAAAAAACATAACATAAAATGTAATTTTTGTTGTGCAGATGGGATAAATTATTACAGTAATAAATAATAATTTGATGCTCGTTTACCAACATAAAAATATTTATCTACAACTTGCACAAAAATTAATTTAGCTAATATGATACAGATAAATTATAGTATTGTCTACAAAAAATAGATACTACTTATAACTTTCTTATAATTTTTATTCTATACTCTAATTTATACCTGACAGAAAGCTCAACTCTCAAATATTTTTATAGAGCATAAAAAAGATTAAAATTGAAAGTTTTATCAATGTCAACACTGGAGTTGAAATTGAAACTATTGAAAACATTGTAAAAATTAAGTATGGAATAAAATAGTGGTGCTGAAAGCATTCTAAAAGTCAAGTAAAAGTAGAATAGTCTATAAATCATGTAAATACATTTGAAGAATTTTTTTGTGTCATCAAAATTTTTGGTACTTTCCTGTTATAAAAGACTATGGCGATTATCGTGACTGCCAGACAAGACTACCTCCGTTATCGCGACTACCACCTTTTATTTATCGATTAACCATTTTTGTTCATTTTCATGTTTGGCAACAACAACGATAATATTATTCTTTGTGTTATTATAATTGTATTATTTTCAGTGGCTATACACCGAGTGTTTAAACTTTATTAAGAATGATTACTAGGTATTAAAATCTTTTCTTTATTTCATTTTTTTTTTTTTTTTATAAAATAAATTTGAATTTGGCTATCTCCACAATACCTGCGTTTTAAAAAAAATATGTAAGAATTAAGTATGATTGATAAAAATAAAATAGTCTGTGGTAATAGGAATGTACACACATCTTGGTAGTCTTAGATAACAGGATTGTGGTATTTCACAAAACAATTGCAGTAGTCGTGATAACGGAAGTAGTCTTGGGTGGTAGTTAATACTTGTAGTCTCGTATACCAGGAAAGTACTAAGTTCTTTACTACTGAAGATGATTAACTAAACAAGGATATATTTTGTTCATGTTAAAATTGTTATTTTCTACTATTTACTATTATTGTTAGATAATATTATAATAATATTATGTATCATCTATGATTTTAGGTAGGTTCATTAGACTAACTGTATTTCGGTGTAAATATAAATTAAATAATACATTTTTTTTATAAACTACTTATTAAAGTAGTTTATAAATTATTTTACTTTATTTTTAATTTCTGTCTTCTTTTATCCACAATAAATGGAATTTGAAAAAGATTAAGACTTAAGGAAATATTTAGTGTTTCCTGTTATTTAAAACTCATTATATCTTAAACATAAAAACTTTGAGTTGATTAAGGAGTTGTGCTTGATTTTATATAATGATGTAGGGAAATAAGTAGGTTGATGAATAGGGCTTAAATATAGCATATAATTTTCTCAAGTACCTGATCTTGTAAAGTGTGAACCAAATCTGTCGCTAATGCATCATTGTCTTTTAATACTTTGATATTTTTGTTTTGTAATTCTTTAATAGAATCTTTAGTTTTGATAAAAAGTGCTTTTGCACCTTTGCTTAAGTTTTCCCTATGTTCTTTTGTAACTCTAAAATATGAAAATGTAAAAAAATTACTTATTTCCAAAATGTTTTACTTTAATACTTTACTTAGGTATTGGTATAAATATAGAAGTTTTATCTTGTTGGGGATTTAAATTCATACCAGAAGCTTTTAATGATTCCAAAACAGCTGGAATTGCTTGTGGAAAAGATGTCATGTTCAAAATTATTGTTTTAGGATTTTTCCTCACAATCTGTGCTAAGTCTTGTATAACATATTCATCACCTTCAAATGTAACAGGTAGTGAATCCAATGCTCCTAAAATGTGAGTTTTAACATATAATCGTTGTTAAGTATAATGTAGCTGCTACATTGTTTCTATTGATTAATTTTTAATAGCGCATCTACATTTCACATTCCATTTAATAAAAACTCAGTTGCATTGACATGAATAATATTTCACAGGTCAATCAAATTTGGCTGTCTCACAAATAAAGCAAGTTTGTACCGCAACTGTTAATAAGGATAACAAATAATAATATATTATACAAAATTGAATAATTTTTTTTTGTACCTGTAGAAGATCTTAAGGATAGATTTTTAATATAGTTATTTTTTAATGCAGCCACAGCCTTTTCCATTTCGGTTTTCATGGTGTAGTATTTAAAGTGCTCAGCCAAAAAGTTCTCATCAATGGATACTTTTTTCTGACCTTAAAAATGAACGTAAAATAAATATCAAACATTAAAAAATAATAACTAGGTACTTATGCAATGAGTATTTATCATAGGTGAAACTACGGGTCAGGCTAGTTGGGCCCATAGTATGAGCTAATACTGACTGGCTAACATACTGATTTAATAGAATTTAAAATCAAAATTAAGAGGATGTAACACTGGTATTTGTTGTCTCCATCTTACCAGTACGTCACATAACAAATTTACGCTCAGCAGAACACTTGTAGCTTTGTTTGTTTAAAAATTAGAGTAAATTGACCTATTATAAAACTCGATGGTAAGAACATTATCTGTGTTTGTACCTTGGTTTTTTACGATAATTCAGTTTTTAAGTGACTTAAGACCATTCTTTAATTTGCAGTATATTATATATATCATAATAGGTCAATTCACTCTAATGTTTAGACAAACGAAGCTACAAGTGTTTTTTGAGTGTAAATTTGCTATGTAACGCACTTTTAAGACGGAGACAACAAATACCAATGTTACGTCCTCTTAAAAAACTTATTTTGTCCCAATAACATTTTCTAGTTTTACTTGTGGTATTTATCATTGCAAACATGGTCTGGAAAAGTAGTATATACCTTTATTGCTTTTCTTGTCTTTGTTTTTTGCATAATATCGGACCAAATGGTGCGTACAACACCAGTCACTGCCGATATTATTGAGAAATGTCGACGACGGGCGTCTTGGGTCCATCTGCGACTTTGCATCTAGCCTACCAAGACATTGGAGTGTGATATTACAGGGACTTCGTCCGTGCCACAGTGCAGAGACGACTTGTGTTCCTCTTCCAACAGCGGTCGTTATTTTCAACATGTTTATTGAGCACTAAACGGAATACAACGAAAAAATTGGAAAACAGAATTTTTGAATTTTGATTTTTGAAATATAATATTACGGTGCTGTCTGTCGATAACGAAGTCGTTATCCCTTATCAACGTCCTGTCGTCGACAGAGATAATGGTATCAGTGGTAAAGAAGCCATTTTGTTTTTCGTACATCACAGAAACCACAAAACGGGTAGATACCAGACAAATTTGTATTATATGGTATTATTTTGTGGCACCTAATTAGGCATGAACACGAATTAAGGGTAAATGGACATTTCCCCCCACGGACATTTCTGGGATTTCCCCCCATCCAAAACCGTTATATTTTTTATGCGGACAGTTTCCCTCCATTATTTTAAAGTTTATCATTGTCCAATAATATTAATTATTATACAATAATATAATAGTATTTTACTATATTACTATTTATTATTTATTTTGAAATTATTTTTTTTTTATAAAATATAAAATATATAAAAACATTTTTTATTTTCATAAATATAATAGATTATAAATTTATAATAATATGTTTGATCAACTGAACTACTTGAAACAAAAAAAAATTTAAAAAATAAGTATAAAATATAATATAATTAATAATTCATAAAAAATGATAGGTACATTTTGTAAAAAACATTTGATTTCTGATTATTTTGTTAATTCCAAACACACATTTTTTAGACTTTGTTGATATTTATATTTTATTTTTGTTAAAACTGTACCAATTTGAATATATTTAATTGCTCGTGAATTTGATTCAAGTAGTTCGGAGTTGATCAAAAATATACATCTAAATCCTAATTAACATCTAATTTATTATATTTATGAAAATATTAGATAATAGGCAAAAAAATTATTTCATTTTAAATAGTAGCTTTAAAAAAATGGAGGAAAATGTCCACATCAAAAATATATCTGGGGGATATGTCCTATTACCCCGAAAAGAATCGGGGGGGGGGGGGAATTCGCACTAAGGTATAATACTATAATTACTAATATTACTCTTTGACAGAAACTTACCAACCACCAAGCATTTGAAAACGTCATCATGTAATATTCTAAAATCTATATTTTTATACATAGGTATTCATTTAATCATGACAATGATTTTCGATGTTTCAAACATAAAACGATTTTTAGTTATGACGGTAAACAATTTTCTCGGAGAAAAGTGCGATTACTTCGATTCGTACTGACCCGTATCGAAATCAGAGTTCGAATGTTCGATACGTTTCACTGGTTTCAGGTGTACCGTGAACCGCAAATATAACTTGTTGAACCTATAAAAAGGTCCAAGATTTTCAAGGGAGAAATTGGAGTGTATAAATACGTATTGTATAAATTTTAAGCGTCCAATAAGCTATACACGTGCAATAATGCAATATACAAGCGATGCGTACCGGACGTCCGGACTACTTCGATACGAGTCGGTACGTTGTACGTAACCATTCCTGTCGGTACGTTTCGAATTTTTCTTCTTGAAAATCTTAATACACTCGTAGATTACTCTAATTTCTCCCTTACAAAACTCGATCTCAGGTCGAGAGTGCGAATTTCGTACTTTCCGTACGCAAACGATAACAATTGAATAATAATTATTAATGTTTAATATGACGCGGGCGATGGGCGAACGGACGTCGCGTAAAATACGAATTTCGCCGTTGCCGCCTATTTTTCAGCTTTGGCAACGTTTGCGCGGCGGCGGCGGCAGCGTTGCCGGATCGTATGATCAAACAAAAAAAGTCAATGCACTCGTCTCTGCCGCGGCTGTGGACTGGTCGCACCGTCTCTATGTCGCCACCGACCGACGCCGCCGCCGCCGCCGTCATCGCGTACTTGTGACTTGTGTGTAACGTGAAATTTCGTGCAAGTCCGAATCGTCCACGACACGCACACACACACACACACACACACACACTCGTCCGCTATAGTACACTACTACTACTATTATACACACACACACACACATATTCTCAGACGCTACGCCGCTCCGACTTCGATTTATTTTTTACGCGCACGGCGTTTCCGACCGGCGGCGGTGTAGTCTCTTTTTGCGCGTGTGTCGGTGGTCCGTCGTCGCCGTTTTGCTTCAACTCGCAACCGAAATCGTAACCGACGACCGTCGTCATCACGACTGTTATGCGTTCGGTTTCCGTCCGACAAAACCGACGGGATCGCCGCAGCGCAGGTCGGCAGACGCCGCTCTGCTAAAAACCCGACGAACAACCACCACCACCACCACCACCACCGCCATCATCACCCGCTCGGCGATTCGGTCGTTTTGCATCTAACACGTCCTAACTATATTTCATACATATCGTTCACCTCGCCGCCACCGTCACGACAGTACAACACTACCATCACGAGACTCCACCGGACTACTTAATATCGTCAATTTATCATTATTGTAGAGTACCACCACCCACCACGCCACCACAACTGTGCTAATATTACCGTTATTGACAGAATCTGTGCAAATTTCGATTCTACGGCTCACTCGTCGACGATAACCACCCGACTACCTGGTTATTGAACCAAATTTCACCACTTAACACCAACAGCGGCGGCATTCCACGTAAAACGCGACGTCAGCAGCTTTACACACTCAGTTCCGTCTTCCACGTGAGCAGAAAACATGGCCGGTAATTATTCGATAATTTTTCACTATGTACTACATCGTACGCTATTGCGGAGAAACCGGAACCGATCGCGCGTCCGTCTCCCGCACAGGAAATCTCGGCGAGGTTTCCACCGTCGTGTTTCCGTTTTCCGCCTCCATACTGTACCCACGTTCCGTTTTCCGACGCGATTCTAATGTTCCAGACGAATATTCGTACCCCTCGTGAAATATTTTCAAATTTTATTGTACCTATAGGTTAACGTTTGCATACTACCTATAACGTGTTGCTGAACGGCAGACATTTGACAGTATATACCTACCTATTTACTGAACATGATATATATCGTTTTACATGTCTACCTAACGGTAGACAGACATAGGTACATAGTTTATCAATTTATGAACGGGCTATTCTAGATGTGCTACTCTCATTACCAAGTCCCTATTACCTATGGTCGCTCATAACATATCACTTTGTCACTTTTAAATGTCAATCGGTAAACTAACTAGGTAGGTACTTATTAATTTTTAAATCATTACAGATGTTTTGATTACCTTCAAATCAGCTGTGATTTATGAATTACAAATTTTGTTCTTATTTGATTCGTTTTGTAATTGGTTAATTCTGTCTTATTAGATATTGTCGAGGAATACATCAATATTTAATACAAGAAAATTAAATTTAGGTACATTTAGTATATAATTTTTGATCCATCAAATAATCTTTATATATTCTCAATTGAATTGAGCTCGACATTAGATATATCCAGGGGATACCTATCACACAAACTTTCATTGCTCCCGTAACTTACTAATTTTGATCATAACTTTAAGCAAACCTATCTAGTTGATTCTTGTTTGCTGTAAATTAGAATAAAATGATTACATTTTATGCCGTTAAGATACTTGCAAGTATTTATTTTATTATCTACCTACCTATAGAAACAATTTAACCATAACCTCAAAATCCCTGTAAAAACATTAAGTTGTTAGGAGGTAGGGACCTCCTATACTTTAAACTTATGAGATTATTTTAGTGCTCAATGAATTTGTTAATTTTAAGTATCTATATCTGAGTTGTTAACTTTGTTACTTTTGCTCTAACATTGAGGTTGATGACCTAAGTAGATATATATCATCCGCATGTGCTTTGGTATTTGGAAAACAAAATGACAATCAGTGCTGCACGAATACATTTGGTGATTAATACTTCTCTGTTGGCGATTAAACAATCCAGTCAAGGATATTATACAAATATCTTAAGCCGTGTTTATATTGGTGCATCAAAACGACAAACTGTTACGTGTTCACATCATATCCTTACTCAATTATTGACATTGAATGGTTTGCCTAAATTGATGAGTGTAAAATACCTATATGCTACTGTATACTGTTTTGTGACTCGGGTGTGTGAGCGTTGTTACAATTTTCCATTTTATTATACAGGTGTGGTACACTGCCTAAAGCATAAATTTAATCTATTTTTAACCTTAAATTATTTTAAATATAAGTAGCTTACCTATTATCATTATTTAGTGTAATTTTATATACCTACCTCTTTATTTAGATTTTGCTTTCGTTATCAAATAAATGAATACTAATATTTAGATATGTAAGTAAGAATTAAAAACCTATCTAAAGGTCCCCACACGCTGAAGTGGTGGTGGTGAATTGCTGCAGAACACATTTCACCACTCACTGTGGTGGTAAAGCCAAGACAATACAAATTTAACCCCACCACTACAGTGTGTGGGGACCTTTAGATAGGTTTTTAATTCTTACTTACATATCTAAATATTAGTATTCATTTATTTGATAACAGTGAGTAGGTTAGGTAATTAGTAAGTAACCTAGATGATTGACGATTGAAAGTGATAAGAGGTAACAGGGATGCTGTGTGTCATTCATATGTTATTTTACTAGTTCCCTGTTACAGATCCACCCCCCGCCAGCCTGATAATTGATAAAATTTCAATCGCCAATACCTGTAGGCAATAATAATACTTACATGTTAAGACAGTATGTATGTGTGTGTGCGCGTGTGAGTACTAATTTGCATTCTATATAAATTATCTATTTAGTATTAACCATAGAGTAAAGAATATTAACCAATATTAGTACTTACCTACCAATTTAATAATTTTTTAGACTTTAATTTTCAACCTTATATATTCTTATTTACGAATCAAGCTTATCTAATATTCATTTTAAAATTTGTACCACAGAAATATAATATTTTTAAGATTCATTCAAAAATTACCAATATCTACGTTCTTATTATTTATTCATTGAGTATCTATTATCATTATATTATTACTGGCAATAATTATTAAAGCCAAATTATTGTAAATAACAATTTCACTTTGTTTGTTAGGTTTTGGCATCTACTATCTCCATCAAATACAAGATCAAATATATAAGTTAGTTACTAGCTCGGGTACAACTAGTTAGATAGAAACACAAGTAGATATTGGTGCATCAAACTAAAAATTAATTTATATTACCCGAATTCGCGTGGTAAAATATTATCTTTTTTGACAGATGGTGCCACTGGTATATCCCAATTTTTATATTTACCACCCTTAACTTCATCATAAGAGGTACTATATAATGTTACTTATGGAGGTACATTTTTTTTTGTGTAAATTTTGTTTTCTACTCTATAGTATATATTTTTACCTTACTATTTATATAGGCATTAAGTCTCATTATTGGTACCTACAACAAAAAAAAAAGTGGTTCTGTATCCCAATAAATCATTTGTCCGCGAAAACTGGGTAGTGTTACCTACATTACTTAGTACCCTATATATATTTTATAATTCTGTTTGCGGGAGATTGATGATCCAATAGTCTAGTTTCATGTCCCAAAACAATTCCAAAATATGTATTAGGTACTTATAAGGGTGCCTAATTTAATTATACGTTAAACCTACTTTGTTTTCGCAGATAAATAATATATATATTGGGTATTATTTCTATGTATATTAGGTAATATGTAATCCATCAGTAATTTCAGTAATACATTTTTTCTTACCTATCTCAATTTAATTGTTATTTTTATTGTTTTTTGCAGAAGATCGCGAGTCCAGTGATCGGAAACATGAAAAATCAAAGAAGCGTGATAGGGTTAGTTGCTAAAAAATGTTTTTTTTTTATCAATATATTATTTATTAGTTAAACAAAATTATGTCTGTTCTAACCATTTGTTTTGGTACTTGTGGAATACGTTTTACACACAGTCTTTATTCTACTATTTTTAATGACATTAATGCTTTTGATCCTATTGTTACTCAACACGTTAACGAAGAGTATAAACATATAAGTGAGTCTTATTTTTTTGAATTAAAATCTAGTGGTTATTTGGAACCCAGGTCAGTTTTAATAGATATAGGAGATCCGAATATTGGTGAAACCTTAAAAAAATCAAAAAATTGTAATTGGGGATTTGGACAAAATGCATTAGGATTTAATTTTATTGAAGGAACAACAAATAACTGGTCATACTGCTATTATGTCAAAGGTCCTGAAATGTTTGAAGATGTTTCTAGTCGATTGAGATTTGAAATAAATAAAATTGATAAAATTGAATATTTTTTAATAATATTATCACCTTCAGGTGGTTGTGCTGGATCAGCATGTTTTATACTTGAAAAATTAAAACAGGATTTTCCTAAAATTTCTTTTATTGTAGTGTTTATCATGCCATATCAGTCTAAAGATGCTATCCAAAATTATAATACTTCATTTACTATTAGTAAATTGTATAGTATTTCAGATTGTATTTTTTCATTTGAAAATTCTGTTTTACAAGAAGTTTGTCAAGCTGGACATTCAGAGGTCAAAGTTTCATTTGATGATTTGAATCAAATAGCCACCAAACAACTAATATCTATTTTTCAACCAGTTGAACATCAAACGTTTCCTTATTTTTTGTCACTTGTACATGATCAAAAATATAAATTTTTAAGATTAATGTCATCTCCTAATTATAGAAAAGAATATTCTTCTTATGAATCAACTCCCAGGTGGGAAGCTATTGTGAATCAAACTATACGTTCATTAAATGCATCACATGCTGTGTCTTTTGGAAATTTTGTTGTATATCGAGGTGCTACTACCAATGATCTTGATAAATTAAATTTTTGTGGAAAGTTAAATACTTTATCATTTTCGAAACATATTCTAGAGGAACACAAATTTTCACAAATGTTTCAACAGAGACATTTTATGGGTTCCAAATATTTAAGTGTGTTGTCAAATAACTCTACTAATGCTTCTGCTTTAAACTCTGTAGTAAAATTAGCCAAACGGGCTTTTTCCCATAAAGCATTTGTACATCATTATATTGAATATAATACAAATATCAACGATTTTAAAAACGTTTTTTCTAATGTGAACCAAATTATTAAAGACTATTATGAATTAGAGTGATTTAACACTTCATACTACCTAGTTTGGTTTTAATTTTATTAACTATTAGATCTCAACATTTAGTAATAATATTTTCTAGTCAGTTGTCACAAATTAGTCTTAAGGTGTTCCTAGATAGTTTTTCACTTTATTCCTGTTTTTAACGAACATTTTAATTAATGGTACCGATTTTTTTTTATAAAATCTATTATTTATTTATTATTTTTTTTTTTGGTGTGTTCTACTGAAATTATTGTACAAACTTGAGTGTCATTTTAACATACAATAAATCATCTTTTTAGTTTTGATAAAGCACACTTTTGTGTTTATTATTTATATTATTTTTTTATTTTCATCCCCTATTTAGTTGAATAGTTTAATTTTAATTCATAATATTGCAGAAAATGTGTATTAACATTTTAAATTGTATGAAACTTTGTTAATGAACGTATGACTGAGTTTTCCAAATACTATGCCAGGTTTACCAATATTCATTAGTATTTCATTTAACGAACCCATAATTATTTTGTAGTTGCTTAATCATGAAATAGGAATCCGTTATTTATTGGTCATTTGGTCCATAATATGTTCATGGTCTTTTAAATTAATTTAAACTGTTGTGGAATCATGTTATAAATTAATAGATATTTAGTTACTGTAAACATACCTATCACATGGTTAAATTTTTTTTCAATAGTACCTAGATAAATTGTGCATGATAAAATAAAATTAAAAATACTAAATAAATATGCCTACTCCATATACGCCTATTCAACTACTGTTATTATCATTAATTTGGTTGTAAATAAGAGTTTATCAGCCTAATATTTAATTTTTTGTTTTATAAACAGTTATCATTGTTAGTGTTTTAGTCCTCACAAGTGTTTGGTTATTTCAAGATTTTTATATATTATCTTTTGATTTTTGTTTCTCAACATCAACATACAATCATCTCAATTTTCTTATGAGTGATTCATGTCTATTCAGTTGAACACCGATCAAGTTGAATAGGTGTACATGAGGTTTTTATATAAATCAAAGGTAACATTTTTAAATAATGTACACAAGGCCTTTTTTTGTCTATCACTATTTAATTATTATTATTGATCATAAACTTTTTATTCTTTACTTAATAATTCCTTTATGAGTTCTGGCTTTATGATTTTTTTTTTTTATATATAGTATACCTCTTGGTTTGGTTATAAAATAATAATTTGATAAAAAGGGCCTATACCATTCTTAAAATATAATTTTAAATGGTTCTTTTTTTTCCACAGGAACATGAAAAAAATGGTGTTAAGAAAGAAATTAAACGAGAATACAAAGATGAGCCCTATGATTCAGGTTATCATTCCCAGATTAAAAGAGATTACAAATTAAATCATAGTATTAAGAATGAAAATTTCTCTGATGATGGGGACTTTAATATGTCCAGCCACAAGAGGAAACAAAGTGATGATGATTTTTCTATAAAGGAAGAAGTAGCGTCTGATGATGACATACCTTTATCAAATAGAAAACGCAAACATTCTGGCAGTAGTGAAGATGACGTTCCTCTGAGCGCTCGAACAAAGCATATTAAAAAAGAACACAACAGCAGTCATAAAAAACATAAAAAAGATAAGGAACATAAGAGCAAACATAAAGAAAAGGATAGAAATCATTCATCTAGAGATTCTAAGCATAAGGTAAAAAAAGAAAATAATACATCTCAAAAAGAAAGTCCTGTTAAAGGTACCCCAAAGAAAAAGAAGGAAGAAGAACCGCAAGAAGTATGGAAATGGTGGGAAGAAGAGAAAAAAGACGATGGTGTTAAATGGAAGTTTTTGGAACATAAAGGGCCTGTATTTGCTCCAGCGTATGAACCTTTACCGAGTAATGTTAAATTCTATTACAATGGTAAGCAAGTAGTTCTTTCAGAGTTGGCTGAAGAAGTAGCGACATTCTATGCTAAAATGCTTGAACACGATTATACAACAAAAGAAGTATTTAATAAAAACTTTCTCAAAGACTGGCGCAAAACTATGACACCCAAAGAAAAAGAGTTAATAACTGATCTTTCATTATGTAACTTTAAAGAGATGAATGTATATTTTACTAAAAAATCAGAGGAACGTAAAGCTATGAGTAAAGAGGAAAAAAAGAAAATAAAAGAAGAAAACGAAGCATTGCAAAAAGAGTATGGGTTTTGTACTATTGATGGTCATAAAGAAAAGATTGGTAATTTCAAAATAGAACCTCCTGGTTTATTTAGAGGACGAGGTGAACATCCTAAGATGGGTATGTTAAAAAAACGAGTAGTACCCGAAGATGTCTTAATTAATTGTAGTAAAGATTCCAATATACCTAAACCCCCTCCTGGTCACAAATGGAAAGAAGTCAGACATGACTTTGGTGTCACATGGCTTGCTAGCTGGATAGAAAACGTTCAAGGTCAAGTTAAATATGTTATGTTAAATCCATCTTCTAAACTTAAGGGTGAAAAAGATTGGCAAAAGTATGAGACTGCTAGAAGATTGGCAAAATCAATTGATAAGATAAGAGAAAACTATATTAATGACTGGAAATCTCGTGAAATGCATGTAAGACAAAGGTCAGTTGCTTTGTATTTCATTGATAAATTGGCATTGAGAGCAGGAAATGAAAAAGATGAAGACCAAGCTGATACTGTTGGTTGTTGCTCTTTACGTGTGGAACACATACAATTACATGAAGAATTTAATGACAAAGAATATGTAGTTGTATTTGATTTCCTTGGTAAAGATTCCATTAGATATTACAACGAAGTACCTGTAGAAAAAAGAGTTTTCAAAAACTTGAAGATATTTATGGAAAATAAAAAAGGTAGTGATGATTTATTTGATCGTTTGAACACATCAATATTGAATCAACACTTGCATGAACTTATGGATGGACTTACTGCAAAAGTTTTCCGTACATTCAATGCTTCATGGACCCTTCAACAACAACTAGAAAAATTAACTGATCCAGATGTGTCTGTTGCGGAGAAAATCTTACAATATAATCGAGCGAATCGTGCAGTTGCTATTTTGTGTAACCATCAACGTGCTATACCAAAAACACACGAAAAGTCAATGGGAAACCTTAAGGAAAAAATTCAAACTAAAAGAGCGGCTGTAAAAGAAGCTAAGGAACAATATAAACAAGCCAAACGAGATGTGAAAGACGGCAGTGTGCATTCCAAGACTCAGTTAGAAAAGAGGAAAAAAGCTTTAGAACGATTAAAAGAACAATTGACTAAATTAGAAGTTCAAGAAACTGACAAGGAAGAAAACAAGACAATTGCTTTGGGTACGTCCAAATTGAATTATTTAGATCCGCGTATATCAGTAGCTTGGTGCAAAAAGTTCAACGTTCCTATTGAGAAGATATACAATAAAACGCAAAGAGACAAGTTTAGATGGGCCATTGACATGGCTGGACCAGAGTATGTATTTTAAAATTTGAATGAAACGAAATAACCTAAATTCAATATCAGAGATTTATAACCAATTTTACATTGTTTGTCCTCCTTTTTTTACTTAATTTACCTGGCCGAACAGTGTTTTTACAATAATTATTGGTACAAATTGACTCTTATTCATGGTACCATCATTGAAAAACATTAAAAATGTAATAAATGAAAAAACCTTCATATTGTATTAGTTTACAATTATTCATAGATTTTATTTTCTTTTTGTATTGTAGTGTCCATCTCATAACCAAAATATATAAGTTTGTAAGCATGTTTATTGTATGCTAGACCTTAATTTTTTTTTTACCCTTTACCACTGTTTGTAAATTGTGATAATGCTCTCATAATATGATTAATAGTATTTTGTATAAAATAGAAAACAGATTAAAACTTATTTTGATGTACTTTCAAGCAACGGTGACTTTTTAATTTTAATTTTTTTAGTAATGTATTACAGCAACATCTATTGTTTTACTTATAAATAATGCCCATAAAAAGGTGGTTCTTCCAGCAAATAATATTATTAAATTAGTTGTAATTTCATGATGTATGTATAAATGTCAGTCGTAATATTTTTTATTGTAATACAAAATTTGTACAGAATTATATTGAATTTTAAATTAAAAGCTTAACAAATTTAAATGTTATTATAATTTTCATATTTTTTTTTAAACCGATTAAATAAAATGTTATGATTGAAAAAATATTATAACTTATATAATGTAATAAAAAAGAAGTAGGTACCTACACACTTGTTTATATTATGTATGGTTTCAAATGTAATGGTTTCAATTTAAATAAAATATTTCATTCAATTTGTTTGTATTTTCTTTTAAGTTTTAAATTTTTAGATTCTGAGCGGAGCGAGGAAGCTAGTGGTTTTACAATGGTGTTTATTATTTTTTTTTCTAATATATTTTGTATACAAAATTTCTACCAGAAGGAGTGCTTCGAATTCAACATAATATAGTACTTTATCTTTTAGCAAATTGGATCAAGATGGTACTTTAGAGAGGTCATTATTCATTTTTCGATTTTATCAATAGTTATTTAATGCTACCGGAAAAACCACAGAAAAATTGCGAAAAAACGCTAAAAATGTAATTTTAGTTACTAATGCTTTGTATAATATCACCACGGAAACGAATAAAAAATTATAATATTATAATATTAATTCAACTTACGTGATATAATAAATAATAGCAATATAAAATATCCAGACTGCTGACACACCGTCTCCGCTCGGAATCGTTTTTCTTATACAATGATATTATTATTATATCATTGAATTCAAGTCTAATAGGTACAATCCATTATACTATGACCAGCTTGTAACCTACTGTACAGTTGAGCGACATCCACTTACCTGCTTTTTATACTTAGCTTTAATCTTACTTCAATGAAAGTAGTTCTATTAATACTCATAAATCAAAAACTCCAATTAAAATGCGAAACATTTTAGGATACTCTTCATGTTGTATATGACAAGTGATTACTATGCATAAATTACGTACTTCTTATATAAACTGAAATCGCAGTAATTTTCATTTATTAGTCAATTTTTATTTGTATATTGTGTAAAAATTTTAATTACTATTGGCGTGGTAATAGTAATGACATTAACATTGTATTAAAATTCAAAATCAATAAACATGAATAAAATAAATAAAAAAATTAATTAAATTGATGGAAGAGGATGTCCGCGCACTATTTGTTTTCTATCTCTGACCCACGCGCACTACAGACAAAACGCATTTGCGCAGAATCGTTTTTTCTATGTTTTTTAAGTAATCTTAAAGTAAAATTACTCATGACAGAAAAGATAGAGAATAATATTTTCGAGTGAATGACATGTCGATTTTATATTTTATTGTTATTTGACTGTATTCGAATTTCAAAATAAATAAAAAAATGTTTTAAATTTAAATGATGTTTAAATTGTTTTGAAACAGTATTTAGAAAAATCGATGTCATTCCCTCAAAAATATTATTCTTTATCATTTTTCTTATGGGTGATTTTTGTGGCATTTTCTGTAAGATTACTTAAAAAAATAGAAAAAACGATTCTGCACAAATGCGTTTTGTCTATGTTGCGCGTGGGCCAGAGATAGAAAACAAATAGTGTGCTGACATCCTCTTATGTGGCATAAATTATTATAGCTTTGATTCAAAACTGAGTGTGTTAAGCACACATTCATTCACCATTCCTAAATTGTTTTCGTAATCGTAGTGATGTTCAAATTGAAATATGCAATTCGTGTCGGAATATTATTTAAATATTCTAAATGCTCTGTTGATGAGTACCTAGTCGTTTGAATCCAATTTATATTATCTTTCATTGAAAAAATTGGTTGGTTTTACTCGTACTCACGTTTAGACATATAAACATTACGCTCGATAAATCAATTTATATCATCAATATATTCATATAGACTATTCAAAACGTATTAGACTATTGTGTCATTTGTGTCGTTCTAAATAAGAATAAAAAATATTACAACGACCGACAAGTTGAACACGTACAAGCTATAGGAACCAAGTATAGCACTGCAGCAATAAATGATTATTATATTAATTATTAGTTGCGAGTAGTAGGTAGTACGTACACGAGCGATTGCCACTTGAACAAATGTCAAATACATTGACAATATCGTGATGCCAGTGACATTGTTATTGTCGATAATTTTTGAATAGTTTTTATTCCACGGTAAATATGTAGTTAGGTTTAAATTTGGTATGAATATTACCGAGACATCGGACATATCAGTATCGTTTTAGGCGCAACGTTATGTTTCACAAATCACAGGTTACATGTTATTGTCGTGGGATTGCTACAGCCTGGCCCTTTGTTCGTTCCACCTTTATAGAATGTCAATAATATTAACGTGACTTATTTTGACATTCTTACATATGATGACTTGAGTATTATTGTGGTGAAATGTCGGAAAATTGCACAATACTGTAGTATTTTACCCATGTCCGAGATCTCGGTTCTCGGGAGTATTGGATAGGCAATTCGTCGTGCTCAGTCTACAATAATTATACACAATAGTCAATATAATTTACCTAATAATTGCAAAAACTGACCAAGTGTAATTTTACATGCGAAAAATTACTAAATAACTTGATCACTTATTGCTAGGAAAATAGTTTAGAAATCTGCAGTTGGTCTAAACTGTCTTTCTATATCTCGTAAAAATATTGATCATATAACTTGGTAATTTTTTCCGTACAATAATATGGTTCAAATAACACATTTGATAATATTATTTCACTTGGTCACTTTTTGCATGTGGTCGGTTTTTGCATGACGACGACGCTATCTATTATTATTTATTTTTGTTTCCAGAATATCTATTATTTTTATTTTATTATAATGCACACAATAATATTGTATTGAAATCTCCGTACAGACTACAGAGGCTTTTGGTCAGTGTCTAGAACGTCATTAGGTATCTACCAAACTTTCATCGACTGACACATTTAACATGCATGTTGTGCCGTATACGTAAATATGTAGATATATTGTACGTACGTTTTATAGTAATATTGTTTTATCCGAAATTGGCACGTTTGGATTTTCAACAGTTCCTATAAGTTATAACCTATAAATTAGGGCCATTTGAATGAATTTTGAGGGGGATTAATTGAGGGCAGTTTTTTTAGATGCCTACATACCGGAAACGTACATCCTAAAATAAACAAGACAATTTAATAGGATTATTTCGTAACAATAATAATAATAATAATAATTATTATTATTATTTTGTCGTTCCGGCGAATTATGTTTAGTGTATGACGCGTCCTCGACTGATATAATACACGTACCTACATAAATGTCATTCCATATTTACATTTTACGATCGTTGCCTAAATGATACATAATATTAATGTATGAATAATTATTATTGTATGAAAATACGTATTATGCAATGATAAATGAAAAAAAAATGTACCGATTTCATACTATACTAATATACTAGTCACCAACAAATGGTTATAAAATACATCAAAGTAGATAATTGTACATTTTTTTAAATTTTATAAAATTATACTTATCAAGTCACAAGGTATAACGAATATAATAATGGTAGCATGGTGACGCGGGGGGATACGCAGAATCGGCGCGTTCTCTCGTTGGACGGAGTTGTCTAGTTAGGTTTAAAACTACAATTTCTTTTGGACCTTTGCGTTTGGCCAATATTTTATATATTTTCGCCACTGATGCGTAAGACATTTACGAGTTGTATTATTGCGCAAACGATGGGGTCTTTTTCGTTATTATTTATTATTCATATTAAATCTCAATTAGAAAAGGCTGACAACCGTGATGCACGACGACCGTCGCATTGTACTTACGAATAAAATGGGTAAGTTAAAGATAGTAATGATTATAATAGTCTAAGGTGTCGTCTGTGATGTCCCGTGCTTGGATATTTATTGTTATTATCCTAATTTTTACGACACATTTTGCCGCACCCGTTTTCGACTGTATCTAATATCGTTTTATTCGCTGAGTTCAAATTTTGTTCGCGCATAAAATTTGACGTATCTACGAATCGCTAATATATTTGTTATACACATAATATGCGCGCACTATAATACGCGTTCTTTATTAATGTGATTGTTACCAACTACATTTTATATTAAGCACATTTTTCCTCTTACACTTGCGACGTTCGTTTTGTTGCTTAATCATATTATAATTTACGTTTTGAGCGTTTCGTAAACCGCAATAAACCTGATAACGTTCGAATCGTATTGTCATTTGCCACCGCTGTGTATAGGTAGTACTGTGTACCTACCTATATTACATGCTATAAGATTTTTGTAGAATTTTAATGATACTACACATTATCACAGCGATTGCACACGGCCATGAAAATGTATGCTACCAAACCTATTAACATCACGACTCACACGTAGGTATAATATTCTTCATTCCGTTGTAAGATTTATCACCTGCAGAAGGCTACAGGGATGAGAATTTAATGCTTTACGTAGGTATAAACAGCTGTCAAAAAAAGTGCTTTAAAAATGTGCTAAATATATTCTGAAAAATTAAAAATATATATAAACATAAATTATATATGATATAAATAATGCAAAATACACTATTTATATTATAATGTATAAACAATTCAGCAAATGAAATAAATTCGTTGACAATATATGTATCAAAGCAAAAAATAGTTTTAAAATAGTATGCTTAAACGACAAGTTACAGCTTTGAAAATTTGGATTTGGAAAACTAATTGTGTGTTGTTAACTTTAATATTGGAATTTAGAGTAAATCGTCCTATTGTCAAGCTTGATTTATGTTTTATGTTGGGTTATGTCCTTAAAATAGTTAATTTTTTTAGTCGTTTGAATATTTTTATATTGGATTATTTTACATACCTACCTATTCATTATTAATCGCTTACTATTTAAATTTGTTTGTTCTACGTGGTCGATACATTCGGTTATGCCATCCTCTTAAATGAGAATAATTGAAAAATTTTTCAGTTATTTCTTTTACATAAAAAATATGATTTTGTATGCACACTAGATGTTGTAATAGGGCCTTATACAAAGCAAAACAAAAATCACGACAATTCATCAAATTAACAATCCTGTAAGTTACCACATTTATATACCACTGCAGCTTGTCTGTTATCTTGCTGTGTTAGTCCTTTTAATCAATAACCTTTTTTTAATTCGATATTTTTGTTCTGTATTAATGTCGGCCTCGAGTTTAAGGTTAGGGTAAGATTCTTTGATAGCCAATTTTCGTAAATATTTTAAAAGTTTAATTATGGGTTTTCGTTTAGTTTTATATTCTAATAGTTAGGTATATAGCTGCATTATAGCCATACAGACAATTACATACACTTAATAATATGTAATATCTTATATCTAAATATACGATTTTATAGTTTGCGTTCACAGCTATGTCCAAACGCGCCGTAACGTATGGAACGTATTCTTACAATACCTAAGTATTTAAAAATAAAGTGCTACCATACCCAAACTACCCATACATAAGGCCCGCCGACTTTGTAGCAAGTACAAAATATATGACATGATATACCTACTATCTACCTAATACCTATACATACGCATATTAATACTATTACTATTATGTTTTTTTACAAAAACACGTTAAGCCTATTTTGTTTACCACTCCGCTTCATTCGCCCATAAATTTTCACCCATCCCTTTTTTATATATTACACATTTACACCTTTGTATAACCCACATGAACAATAAATTCGTCTATACGCCGCATATAAAATAATAATTTACAAGGCTTCTATAGCGTCGTGGTTTTTGCGTACCTATAACGCTATACATTTATTATGTGGCCAAATGCCAGTACCTAACCATAAATAAATATTATTCTTCTCTAATTTAGGTACCACTTTATCTTGCCCGGCAGACCAGTAGCCCGACAGTTGATGTCTGGACGGAAGAGGAAAAGCTCCAATTGGCCGAAGCCATCGACATGTATGGCATATATAACCCGGCTCGGATCGCCACACGCGTGCCCACCAAAAAGTTCAAACAGGTGCAGTTCAAGTTGCGCCAGCTCGAGATGGAATGCCGGAGGGAGGCCCAGTGCGCGGACATGAAAGTCATGCGGTTCGTCAATCTCAATGAGATGAACGACTTGTTCCTGGCCGGCGGCACCAAGCCCAAGGACGTGATGGTCAAGTGGATGGAGTACCTGGAGACGTTCTACAACAAGCAACCGTCCCAGTACGACAAGTTCAAACTTTTTTCCAGCGCGTTTCTGATCATGTCTGAGTGTACGCCGCCTCCGAAGACGGTCCCGGACGCCTCAAACAACGTTATAGACTTCAGGTAAGTTATACACACATATTATTAGAGTGTGTACCTTACACACATATTATTAGAGTGTGTACCTTACACACATTTACTGATAGGACCATTGCGCAGTTGAAAAAAAAATTTAAGGAAAAACGGGAATTTTTACAAAATCGATTTTGGTTTTTGGTGTAATTCTACAACAAATGTAGATACATGCAATTTTCATTGAATAAACATTCAATTTATATTATAATTTCCTTTACATCATAAAATGTTCAAAATCATTTGACTTGTTTTGAGCTGTTAACGGACATTTTCAGTTTTTTGGTTTTTTTTTCTATAAATATCAATAAAATTGTTTTCATTGGGTCAAAAAGCTTGAAAATGTTGAAGGTTCAAATATTATAGTTAAGGATTTAAGATGTAAAACAATATTCCATGTAAGTAGTTTATTCTGTAACCAAAAAAATAAAAATATAACATTTTTTTTTTTTTTTTATAGTTATTTTATGTTGGACGAAATTAGGTATTTAAACGAAGAAGAATGATTTTAGTTTTGTGTTATATTTTAAAAATATTATTCGTGGGTACTTAAAACTTCTTAAGTATATTATTATAATCAAATAATAATAATTCAACTTCACCTTCTACCATATATTAATAACAACAATATAAATATAAAATATCCTAGGCGGACAAACCGTCGCCACTCAGATTAGTGTTTCGTATAGAATATGATAATTGTTATTATAATTATTATTATATCATTGATTTAAAATTTAACACCATCCATTACAGTCTACCCACTTGTATAACTTACTATACATGTACAGATAGTGACGCATTATAATTTAGCCGCTTTTTTAATCTGAAATTGCTGATACAAATTTCGAATATTGTTTAAATGCTCTTTTATTTATGATAGTATTCAAAGTGTATAGCTCTGAGTGGAGAAGCTTTTTATAAAAAATATATATATATTATATCAAAGCAATATATAGTTAATAAAATATATTTTTTGAATCGTTTAAAAAGTATTTTACGGATATAGTACTAGGATTACGAATGTATAGTGTAATTATAAGCTACTGAAGTAAATATACAGGATTATGTAACAGATAGAACTGACTTTTGGAATAACTTTTGTTTTAATCAATATTTTAAAATTTTTCTTTTGATACATAATTTATAGCCACTTGCGCTACACGTGTAATAAAAAAAAAAAATATTTTTATTTTTTAATACCAAAAATGAAAAATTTTAAATTTGATTTAAATTTTTTTGAATAAATTCAAAATAGCCAATTTGCGACTATTTGGATGGTAAAAACATTTATCTAAATCAAGTAGTTTATTTTTTAGAATTTTTTTAAATATCAGAATTTTTTTGATTAAATTAATTTGGAACGCTATAACTTTTTTAAAAATATTATTTTTGGAAATTTGCTAACATGAGAATATTTCTAAAACTATTTACTAATCCTATAATTTTATCAATTTTTGTCATAAGTTTAAGTAGCATAATTTTTTTTTTTTTTGGTCAGTTCTTTCTGTTACACACTGTATTATAGCGTGAGTGTCGATATTTTAATTTTGGAAGATTTAATACTCTTGTAGTTTTTTTTGGAATACATTTCACCCTTAATCTGCAAGCAGAATATTTTCCCAAACTTCGATGCAGATTGTATATCAATGAATTCGACGTGTATAATTAGTGAAGACCTATCGCGGAGATCAGTGTATGTTACAATTTATTTAATATAACATAATATATAATATTCTACAGATCTTATATGTATCTCGCAGGGGATGTATTATGAATTATGACGGATGATGGATCATTGTATACTAAGTATAATATTTTCGTACCGTTGTCGTTCTAGGAAGGTGTATTATTTCCTGTACCGTGTTTTCAACAACTATTACGTGGGGAAAAATCACAAAGACCCCAAGATAACGAACTACCTGCACGAAATGTTCTTGCGCGTGTTGGCGGACATTGATTACTCATCTGACGAAGAGAAAATCGCCATGTACAACATAGTGTCCAACTGGACCAGTGTCAACAGGGATAAGTCGCTGAAAGTGTACGGGAAACCGACTGGATCCGAAAAGGAACAAGCACCAGTATTGGTAAGCGATGTATGCGAGTTGCTTTTTTCTTGGCTGTAAGTACTGTGGTGTTGTGCTGTAGGTCGTAATGCAGATCGACGTCTGCAGCAATTAAGTTTTTTAATAGTATTCTTTTCGCAAACATTTGCGGACCGCCGAGTCGTAAAATATGAAATAATTGAAATCTTTACACGCTACATCAGACCCTGATTCATCTAACCTTATTCGAAAATCAGGTTTCGCAGTTGTTCCATATCCGTTTGTATAGGTATTTTATGATTTTCTTTTTATCGTGTTCTCCCAATCGACATAATATCATTTCCAGAGAGTATAATATTACATTTTTTAATTTTGTCCTAGTTTTCGACAACAATGAAGTATAATATTATACGGTATGATATCAAAATAAAATATAATATTATGTATTAGTTTTTCGATCACGGATCGTATTCATATTTTTTTAATTAATCCGTTTGCTGCATTCGTTATTTTAAGTAAATTACAGTTGTTTTTTTCTAAATTAAAAACAATACACAATAATATTAACCTATCATTCTGTCCTCCATAATAATAATACATGTTCACATGCTAGCTTCACTACTGCAGTACACCACTTATGTTTTCCATTGTTTTTTTTTCCCATTTCAAGCAACCATCATGCGTTAATCTACTTATGACCCAACCTTGTGCTCTTTAACTACCATACATACATACATATAGGAATACAGATAGTTTTCCTTCGACTCAATAATGATGTCGCATGTGTAACTACTAAAAATAATTACGCATAATTACAATTTTTTCACAATTAATTCTTGTGATGCCTATATTATTTAGTAGTTTCGAGTACAAGCAGTTGGTGCCATGGTTTTTGAAGAACGCCAAATAATATTTAATTAAATAATTATTACGTTATCGATATTCTAATGCTTGGTGTTGGTTTTCATATATTAGGACATCAGACCGACTTTGAAGACGTCCGGGTTCAAGGTGTTACAGAATCCAATGATTCCGAGTTTCAATCCACTCCGCATTCGGTCCAACATACCGTTGTAACATTATATTTTGTCCCTTATAAAATCATTGCATTCAAATTTTGATTATGAACGTGACTATCTATAATTGCTAAGGCTCGTAACACTAATTAGTAATTATGTTACATTAAGATTTAATTTTCAAATCGTATTGTTTTATTTTTCAAAATGTACTATTATATACCTGATTATGATAAGATAAAAACACTAGGAGATATAAGTTATTTTTTTGATTTTAAAATATGAATAAAAATAAATAATTATGAATCAGAAATTTTTGTTTCCATTTTTGTATAAATACTACAGTTTAGATTTGCTTACGTAAACACAAATACGTAGACCGTTATACAGTTGTGCAACTTTATACCACGATGGACGTATAACTATATTATAATATATTTATATATCATAGGTATACTTATTTTCTATAGATATGGACTTAGATGTGTCGAACTTACGGAACGGATAAGCCTAATTTGAATTGCACGTGAAAATATTTTTATTTCATTGTTAAATCTCGCATTTAATGAAAACAATTTTTATAATAATTTCTAAATAATAAAGTTACTAATTATGAAATTTTAGAAGTTTGGTAGTCATTTCCAGATATATTTTATAAATACGTACTTTGAAAAAAAATGGCTCATTCGCATTCAATATAGATACACCTAATATTCACGTTAATATAGGTACAGTAGGTATAGGAAGTAAAAGTTTATTTTCCATGATGAATACGATAAAAAAAACAAAGGAATATCTGCTAAAGCTAATGTTGCTCGTGTTTCATTAACTATGTACAATAATACGCACTTTATAACGAAAAACGTAATTGAATTTATTAAGATCCCGATTACCGGAAAACAAAATCTTTTATGGGTTATCTTTGTAAAAGTTACTGTATAATACTGTTACGTATATGTTTATTAAAACCTAAATAAAACCTTTATTAATGATCTTACAAAATTGTAGGACGTAGTCCGAAAAAGGTTCGCAGTAGTCGTTGGTACGGATTGGGGACTATTTGACCAGCTTGTGATCGTATACGTCTTAGTATATTGGACTATACGGCTACCATATTGTAGTATTATATATTTGTATTACATATTACTGTTATACGGACACTATAGTGATACCATCAAACACGGTCAATGACAATGTAATGTTGTAACTCAGTTAATATTAATACTATAATATACTAAACATGAACCGCTCAACGTAAATTTGCATTTGACCATCATTAAAATGAATTTAAAAAATATTTCTGGAATATTTCAACGCCTGACATTATTTTTATTATTTTCAAATTTTGCTGGGCTATCTATACTCGTTTTAAGACGGAGACGCGTGTGAGTTTTATATAATTAAACAAATAATGGTTTTTATATAAATCTAAGGACGTAGGTTGAATAGCGTAACTAAACAAACAACATATGATGTTTTTCTTTGGAAAAAATTGAGGGTAGTAATGATCGAGCGGGGACGTGTGGATTATTGCGCTGGTCGAATATAATATAAAACATAAATGTATATTGAGCGTGGTTGTCGAAAATTATCCAATCTGACTCTGCGACTATCCTATACACTTTACCGATTGAAATATACCGAAACACTATACGTACGTCCGAGAGACCAACTACACCTTTCCGCGTCATAACAAGGTGCTCGTACATCGTAGTAAGTGTATCACTAAATCATACAATTCGATATACCTGCAAAATAGGGCATGGTCCGGATGACGAAGACAATAATAATAATAATAATAACAATACGATGGTGATGATACGTATTCAATTATTATTAACTACGCGCCGGCGTTATGTTATGCGCGTGTATATTTAATTGTTTTTCTCGTGCGTATATTTAAATTTGAATACGTCTAAAAATCGTCATGTGACAATTATATATAGCAATATCATATACGCATTCCACGCAGCCGAGTACTATAGGCGGTAGTGCTATGATATTATCGTGTGCTTTGTGCGCGGCGTTAACTGCTCCAGGGCCAATTAAATCGTGTCGAACACGACCTTCGTACATTTTTCATCACATCTATCTCAAAGATTTTATGTATCGATGTACACTGTAAACACAGACGTGCGTATTTATTTATTGTATCGTACATCCGACGATCCCGAAGAATAATATTACATATTGTAATATAGGAAATCAAAATCATATTGTAATAAAATTATATTGTAATATTGTATACATGCAGGTAAGCACTTTTAGCAATCGGGTGCGCTTCCGTCGTGACGGTCGTTCATATAATAGTATTGATATAATAATATTATGATCGTTCGACCTTTATCTCATGGGTTTAGGCGTAATTTATATTTCTATACAATTTTATGATTAATTGAACAGCGTTTAGTGCCTCAATTTATCTATTATCCACGTATTTTATGTGTGCCTATCCTGTCGGCATCATAGTATTATGGACCACCGACTGTATTTATTGTATCATATTGACATGTTATTGTATACGGTAGGTAGTTACGTTGTACTGTTGTATAGTTGTGTGCACAACGCGTATACAATAATATAATACCTACGCGTTATTTTGGTAATAATAATTATCATTTGTAACAAATATAGACACGTTCAAAGCATTGAAAGCCCAGAGACGTAACAGTGTATAGTTTATCAGATGTTAAACGAAAAGTTTATCGTTTCATAATTTAATCGATTACCAGCAGGAGTATATTTTCTACAAACAGTAAATAGTTTACAATACGGAAATTGATGCACATGTATGGTCATCCGCAACAGGTGTGTGATTTCAGACTCGGTATGGCGTTACGATGTTTATACCTATTTATGCGTATTCTCACTGCATGTCGATCGCACTTAAAAATCACTCTGTTAACTAAGCGTATAAATTGTAAACGGGAACCAAAGACATATTAATTATTCGATGCTGTGGTGTAGGGGGGGGGGGAGCGCCACGGGTGTGACATTTATGTGGGCATATCTGTGCTTATTGTTTTTTGTAACAAATATTGTATTCACGTTCGAAAATGTCTATCTCGTTATTATTGACGCACAGATGAAAGTGCACCAAATTTTTACCGAGTACTGTGATCGTGTACCTCGATAATAATATTAATAATAAATAGTGTTTATTTTTCTTAGTTGGGATTTGATTTTTCCTTTTTAAAGGGATTCCACCCGGCGATTTTCTGTCTTTGTCTAACACGCGCGCGACATAAGATTTTAGACGTGTTCTTTGCCTGCAAACATACCAATTTATCTAATGAAGCGAAAAGAATTTAATTCTAAACACAGATTTGAATTTGTCGTCGAGTCTACTTAAAATCGACTTCTCCACATTTTTTATTTTTTTATTCTAACTTTTCCAAAAATTGAATCATGACAATTTTTACCTAGTCTTTTTTAATGTAACGCTTAGGAATTGGATGCTAACGTCCAAAATGTGGGAAAGTCGATCTCAAGCAGACAAATGTTTTTTTAGATTTAACACACTTGGTACTCAAGCGATTTTTTGGTTTAACTGTAGCATATTGAAAATTAGACGACTTTATCAAATATTTTATTATTAATGGTTATTGGTGCATTTCTTACCATTCACTAAGCAAACTGTACAAAATTAAAATAAATATATATCGAGAAATACGGTAACATATCTAGCAGGTCTCAGAGAGTAGTGTACGAAAGAACAACCGTCGTGGGCAACTTTGCCATAGCTATAGCCATACACATTTATTAAACTCTTTCAACATTTGTATTTGTCTTGAACTGCAAGAAGTATTGGGCGATTTTTTTCTATTATGAATTCATTTAATAATTCATTTTTATCGAACTTCTATTCCAATGATATTATAATAATAAATATTAATTATATAATTGTAGGTACCTATATATAGGTGCCTAACCTTTATATTTGTACGGTTTAGTAAAATTTATATTGTATGGTTGAACTATGCGACGCACACTCGTAATATTTAATAGGTAATTGCATTATTGCATTAATTATAAATATTAAATAGGTACTACAGTCTATATTTTATAATCAATGGTAATAGGAATTGATTTTTTGGAAACTATTTATTTTTGAAATACACAATTTTCTAAAATTTGATAATTAAATATTTTTATATTAATTCATATAATATCAATGAAAAACAAATGGGTATTATAAAACCGAGGCGTTGGTATAATATATAAATCTAATAGGTCCATCTGATGCAAAACAACTTGCACTGCCTACATCACCTACGATATAGTCGAGGCACTAATCAGTATTAATTGCATAACTGTAAAAGTAATATAATAATTATTATTGTTTCAGATAATTCATTAATAACAATAATTAACCGATGCAGTATAATATAGTTGTGTGGGTAAACATCAGTCGCATAATAATCTTGTACAGCTAATAGTAATAATAATTATTACTAATAATATACTTAAATATTATATAGCCAATACTCGTGAATGAGTCATATTGTGTGTAATTTATACTAATGAATACAATATGTCCCCGTGTACCTATTGTGCTATTGTCAAAATAGTCAAATGTATTAAATATCGATAACGATAATGCGCCTTTAATGTTATGTCACCTCCGACTAAAGGTGGGTTTCCACTGCAGACGTTCACGTATACGTGAATTTATTGACCGGATCTATTCGCTATGGACGTTCGCCAAACGTTTACCATCGGTTAGGATTGGTAACATGTTAGTTACCTCATGTATTCTAAATATAGTGCCATGTCTTGTACAAGAAATGGTTGAACTTCGTGGCAGGATGGTTAAACGTGCATGGTGAGAACATATAAACATTCTGGTATGCCAAAAGCTTACCATATTATATACCAAGACCAACCAATCACAGAAAAGTATTTTTATGCAGTAACACGTATGTAGTGGAAACCTGCCTCAACGTTTCCAAAATTTCCTAAACCGTTCAGTCCAAATATATTTTTAACTTAGCTATAAAATTTGTTTGAGCAATAGACATAATCATTCGTCAACTTAATTCATATTAAATTGTTTACGATTAATATGCACCTATATATACGCCTATAGTATGCTGTTTATAAAAGCTCATTTAGAAGATATTGTTAACTTATTGCATGTATACCTACATATTATTTCGTACTCGGTATGGCGTGCTTAGTAGAAGTATATGATTTATACCAAAGGTGGGCATTAACTAGTTAGTTTATTTTCTAATCAACTTATGAACTTAACTAGTTTAATTTACAGTTGAAATAACATAGCTTTTCTCAGTTGATTTTAAAAAAAAATCCATCAAGTTAAAAACATTTAAAAATTTTTCGTTTATACGTAAATATTACTATGTCAGTATAAATTAAAAATAATCCAATACAAAAACACAAACATTTCTGTTCTTTTTCCTGATAACATAATTTTGTGTATATTCATATATTTTATTAAGTTGTAATTTATATATCATGCGAGATGCAATTATAAATGTTTTTAAAAAATTATAAATTGATAATTGTTATATTTCAATGTTATATAACTTAAATTATTCAATTACTATATATGATATAAAAAAATATATTTGTTAAATTATTAATTTGAGATGAATATAGTTAAAATTAGTAAATAATAGAAAAGTAAAAGGGTATTCAGTGTACATTATGATAAAAGTTTAATAAAATTGTTTTTTATAATTTATAAATTAGAAACTAAAAAGTCACATTCACTCTTTATGAGTTTTACATACTAATTTTAAAAAAAATAGATTAAATTTTTTAAACTGAGTTAAGTTAATATTTTTTTCTATATTAACTTTTAACTTATCGAGTTATATTTATAATTTGTTAACTGTTAACTTTTAACTTTTCGATCTCGATAACTGAACTTAACTTAAGTTAATTATTTTCATTAACTTGCCCAACTTGGATTATACATATTACATTAATTTATTTTCACAGAAACCAATTAATAATTAGATACAAAAATTATGTTTACAATGATTTGATGAACTTGAGCCACGACATATTAATAAGTAATAACTAAAACACATTGTACATTAAAAGTCAATTAAAAAAAATAAAATGATTGAATGAAATAATGAATACAATACACAATACTGCTATACATCGTACATATAATATAATATCACACATTTAATATTATAAATTACATTTTAAATAGGTATGACATAATATTATATTTATGTTATCGTTGTAGGTGCTTTACATTTTAACGGATATCCCATTACATAATCATTTTTTCATTGCACTAATATTATATATTTATAACGGTTAATGCAATTCAAATAATTTAAATTATTTCTTTACAATTATTACTATTATAAATTATTACTGTTTGTATTATTATAATCGTATACCTAATAAATACCTTATTTCGTTAAATTTGCTATAACACACAAGTGCCAATAATGTGTTCAATATGACATCTGTGTTCTTAATGATTATTCATGCTGCATATCATATTATTATTTTTTAACGTATACATTTTGAAGTATTTTGTTCAGATAGGACAAATATTTCTAGATTGTACCTACACAATTAATTTTAAATTAAAATATTTTTGAAATTTTACGTTTAATACTTAATATGTAGAGAGGTACCTAATACAGATAATTACATGGAAAAATTACTTATATTATGCCACTGGTCGAAAAGGAAAACTGTCAACTATTTTTTAAGTCAAATTATTTCATGATCAGTGATTTTGTCGTAGTGTTATAGTACTTACCATGTGGATCAGGATCATATTAATAATATAGTGCATTTTTAGATTAAAATGATGTAACCCACAGCGTAATTGGTAGTAAGTATATCTACCTACCTAAGTCTACGAGTGCACTACATAAACCTAACCTAACATTATTACCGGATGTCTGGATCTTGATAATATTGGATTTTTAAGCTGCAAAGTATTTGTACACTCAGTGCGTATATATTAATATTAAATAATATACTGCTATTTCATGGCCAATTTATTTTACGTATATTTCAAAATTATTATTAAATAAGATCGGCCAATGGCAAGTGCGGGTAACGCGGAAGAATAAAATTGTGCGATTACTACAATATTATTATGTGCAGCAAACATAGAGCTGTAGAAAATCAACCGTATAGGTACTAACCTAACCTAACCTACCTCCAATACGATATTAAGGAAAGCGGCAGTAAATAAAATATATTATAATATGTATATATACATTAAAGATAAAACCCGAGTTATATATTTTACGAATATATAGAAAGGTCAAAATAGCAATTTGCACGACACTTGGAAACGACACTCACATGTAATGGCGAGTACGTGCGCATTAAAAATATGAGATAACTTTTACGTATGTATTGGACGATCGAAATCAGCCGCCTCCCGAATTCATATAGATATAATAAATTATAGTGCGTTGATTAAGTGGTGTGCATAATATACTGTCGCATCTATTTGTGTGACTTACGAGTTTGTCTAAGGAAGTATGTATCTATGCTATATTATAATTATGTCATTTTTTTGTCGCGGAAATCCGTTTCCGGTGACCGGTCCGCGGCCTCCACGCGCGGTATATGCGTGTAAATGCACATGCAGACATACGGTCTAAAACTTGTTATTACCTATAAATTGTACTTATTTATTTAAAAAAATGAACAATTTTACACTCAGCAGATCACGTTAGTTTAAAAATTGGATTGAGATAAAATACAATTTATCTTATAAAATTTAAAGGCAAGATAATAGCGTTTGGGATTTGGGGGGGCTAAAGCCTTATTTTGATAATATTGAATAAGCTTAAGACAAAATGTAGGAAATGTTTGGGGGGCTACTGACATTTTTGGGAGGGCTCAGCCCCTAAAGCCCCCCCCTCCTATTTTCGCCTATGACTGATATCATAGGCTTTTCATTATATTGTATTTTTAAAGTGAGTCATGAGTATTTTAAGACGTACAGTTATATAGTATAAGTATTTGCTTTAGAGATTTTTTACCTGTTGGATTATTTACCTGATTTCCGGGCAAATTTTATTATCTAATACCTAGCTAAATCCAAACAGGCATGATGTTTTGTACGGGCGGCCCCCTTTTCGGCCAAAATGTACATTTCTCTTTTAGGACTGTAGTGTAGTTTTTTTTCAAATTTACAACTAGAACAACTAAACTAAACAATTTTTTTTTTAAATGATATTGAATAAAACTGTATCCAAATTTGATTGTTAATAAAATTATAACATAAGTATAACAGTATTATTGTGAACAAATTATAAAAATAAAATCATATTCAATTACATAATATTACCTCAGTCGAATAATATAAGATATGTATGATGACTAATGAGTAATGATTAATAACTAATGAGCAGTTAATATCATCCAGGACATATTTGTATAGTGTAGATGAGTATAGTTAATCATAGCTACTTTAAGACAGCACGTAGAAACTCTAAACTTAATCTATGCACCCTTCAGGTAATAAATATAAAATAATATATATTTCAAGCTTCATGAAAATTGGTCAAGTTGATCTTATTTGGAGGATGTATCAATAATAAATTGCGTTGAACTAGGCCAACTAGGAGGTAGAATTTTTTATTTGACTAAGGTGATATAACATTTAATTGATAACTATTTTATTTTTATAATTTTTTCACAGTTGTATGACGTTATAATGCTTATCATTAAAAATCACATTTTTAGATACCATTATAAGTTGTTCTGATTGTAAATTGTAAATTTCTAAAGAATACTGTAATCGTCCAAAGGGGCAGTGGTACGTTGTCAGGGTGACACAATGCCACCCCTTTGTAGGATCCACCTCAACGTCTAATTTCTTTCTAAACCGTAATATATAACAATAATATGCAATCTACCTTTACTACTTAGGTACCTACGTATAAAACAATATTTTGAATCCATTTTTAATCGTAGTCTTCGTTACCTACTATAAATTGTTATTATCTAATGTCGGTAATCTTATAAGCACAGTGTTCTACTGCAGTGCAGGGTTAAGATTTACGAGTGAAGTATTAATTTTAAAATCGTTCACAACCGCAGCAAGCAAAATTGTGTTTTCACAATAGTTGAGTCTATTGTTCTTATATACGTACCTCTATTATTGACCGTATATTATAATATAACTACATAATTGTTATATTAGCACCTATGCCAATAATCGACGACGCACGTCCGGCCCCAGGACGCACCCATTTTAATTGGAGACCGCGACTTGCCCCCTAAAAAGTGCCTTCAGTGCACAGTGACGTGCGTATATTTGTACAATAATTAAACACAGAGACGCTCGCAGGATCCGCACCTGAAAGTGTACCTACTTACCCATATTATAATGTTATGTTATTACACTACAGTAACACACAATTATTGTAATATATATATATAGTAGGCGTGATGAAGTAATAGGTACCTATTGAAAATATAATATACATTATAATAACTGCAGCAAGTGTCCACCTATACAGCTGGTATATACCTAATGGTATGGGCAGCGCGAAGAAAATCTTAATGTTGCGCACTTCTCCAGCCTCCTATGTTATATACCACGCATGTCGCGTGTATATAGTAATATTATTATTATATTATATTGCGAGCATAACCTGGTAATAGGTATACCCATGCACTTAAGTCGATGACGATAATGATAATGATAACAACAACAGCAATAATTGCGTTGTGTTATCGTGGCGGTTAATCGTTTTGGCCTAGAACCCGAGTAAACAAAATGACTACGCGCTTCCTATATAGGCACGTCGTATCCTGCGACCAGCGATCTGCGAACCCGACACGACTTGTGATTAATGGACGCGTATAGATCGCAGCGGCGACGTCAACCCCGTGCGAGAGAATAACTACAGCAACAATAATAATATTACTATCGTCGTTGTTGCGTTCGGCCGCAACGACAATACAACAATAACAATAATGATAATAAAGGTTAATAATAATGTACCTAGTACGCGCCTAATGACGGTTATACTCGCGCATATCATTATTGCGGATTAAATATTTAAATTATAATAATAATATAATATTATACCATTATTTTAAAACGTGTGTATAATACTATAAAGTATTATACAGGTCTCGTATGTATCAGCAGGCTGTGATCTGATGTGGACGAACCGTATTATTATCGGCTGTTGCCGTGCTATTATAATATATACACATACCTACTGCAGTCTACAGGTGGTGCCTCCGAATGAAATCGCGCGCTTCCTCTGAGCCATCCGGGCGGGACGTGCGGTTCATACCGAGCATAACATAGTATGGTATATATCTATAATATTTCGTATATCATAATTTAATAATAATAATAATAATATTATGTAATACGCGCGCAATCGTCTCCGCTGTGAATTTCCCGTAAAAACCTTTGTAGATTACGATCTGTTATGGGTACGAAGCGATATAACCCTAAATCGCTATAGGTACCATATATTACTTATTAGACACGCTATGTCCGTAAAAAATAAAATACGATTACACGCGTATTTATCGTAATAATTCGGCAGATCGTCTGGACTTCCTCTTATATCCGAACAATATAGGTATATAATATTATTAATAGTAGAATACGCCCGGTCGGGCCGCTGCAGAAGGACAGACCCTGCACGGTACCAGCTATACGCGTATATAATGTTATTATTTATTATATTATATATGAAATAATTTAGTATATAATATTATAAATATTTTGTGATGTGCGACGTTTTGATGTTACGTACCCGTGCTATCGTAGATCGATCCGACGATAGCTATATGCCAGTAAAATATTTAAATATATGCGTACCTAGGTATGCATTTATTATGATGATAATATTACGATCATGCGCGCCACGATGTCGACCAAAACCGTTTTACAAGGACATCGTACTTCGCCGTCACTCGAGAAATTAAAACGAACATAATATTATTATTATCTCGGTAACCGTAAAAAAAATATGTTTTCATCAATCGCCTATAGTCGACGGCCAGGCCCATATGGATCGAACAGCGGCGCGCGAACAATAGGACCACGTTTTTTTGTTTACAACAGGTGTGAGGTGTATATAATCTATATTATGTTGGTACGCGCACAAGCACACGATAATAATATTAAATAATAAATATTGCTGCAGAAGAATTCACCACGACGACTACGTTTTGATGTCTACCGCGTCGACCCGTTTGACTTTTGACACTGACAGTGAAAAGGGCACAACGTTCGCGGTCGCGTTATTAATATGTAACGATCTTTCACGTTCTATTTGAAAATCTCGCAGGTGATTTTATCTGAATTATCCCATCATAGTGCATACTTTTCAAGTAGTTTTTTGTAACGTCAAAAACAAGAAAAGCTTTTATTACACGATGCTAAATACGATGGAATAGGTTAGAAAAGTATAGAATGTCTATTGATAGAATCATTTTTTGAAATATTCCAAACTTAACGAACCAACAACAGTCAACCAATATTAATTAATACTGATAACATTATGATGATATAAAAGTTTCAATTTAAAAATAGATTCATTTTTATTTAATTGTAATCAGTTGTTGAAGAATTGATAGAAGAATTTAATTTCAATTTTCCCATTCACTTACTGCAATTTTTTTTTCATAATTATATAACTAAGTTAGATAAATTTGTCTCTTTTAAAACAAAAAGTATATTGTACAAGGTAATGATACTTTCTTAAATTGTTTTATACGCAAGTGAAACATGGACGACTACAAAAACGGATGAGCAAAAAGTAGCTATATTTTCGAGAGGAAGGTACTAAGAAAAAAATTTTACCCACAAAAAGATCGCTCAACCAACCTGCGGGAACGACAGACCAATTGAGAACTTAGGGAATTATTCAGTGTTGCAAATATAGTAGCAATGCTGAAAAGCAAGCGTATTAGCTGGGCAGGACACATATGGAGAGCACAAGACCAGTTAACTCGAGATGCAACAAAATGGATCCGCAATGGAAAGAGGCCATTAGGAAGGACAAGACAAAGATGGGAAGGCAGGGTTAAGAGTGACCTGCAAATGCTAGGAGTAATAAACGGCAAAGGCTAGCTAGGCTTACTAAGCCAAAAAAAAATAATAATAATATAACTAGGTCAATAATAACTAACCTAATTTATTTTTTTTACCAACGAAAAAACATAGGATATATATGGACATTTCAGGGGTTGCGAGTTATACTTTTGCGACCCCCAAATTACGCCACAGCTTTGATATATACCTACAGAAATGAACACTGGATGGGATGGGGTTTTACATATAAGTGTATAACACAAAATAGATGTAATATAATTTTGTCGAGCAATTATTATTGTGTAGTGGTATTAATACACTAGTCACTGTTTTATCTCGTAGATATATTTGGCTATGGTGCATGCAATAGGAGGGATACGAGTATGCTACCACCAGCGATATTATTGTTATTCAAAATTCCTTGGTTGCCTACCATTAGTTAATTTTATCGTGTATATTATTTGTATTACTTTACATAGTTGATTTATTTATATACTAATCGTATAATTAAATTGTAATAAATACACCGCTATTTATTAAAAATATTAAAATATTAAAGTAATGTTTAATTAATAATGCTCATTGCTCACGATAATACATTTTCAAATTAATTATAAAGCTAACAATATTATTTTTGTTTTATAAAGTTTATGACGTGTGAACATATTTTTATGTGCGCGTATTTCAAATAAATTGTTATTGCATACTATTTGCGTGTTGTTTATTTGTTTCTAAATCGCGTATTAAGATCATCGAATGAATATTTTGTTTTGATTTTTTTACTTAAAATATATATACCTTCGGGGTTTTCAGTTGCATGATGCAAAAAGAGTCACCAAAGTATTTTTTTTTATATATAGTTAATTTGACTTAATTTATTTAATTAGTAATGAGTAAAAAAAAACACTATAGGTTTAAAATGTTTATTTTGATTATAAAATAAAATAATATACATTATGTAATAGTTAATTATGATTTATGATTAATGTAAATTATTAGCCTAATTATCACTATGAATATAATATGTATATTTGCCAATTGCCAAAACAAAACGTAACTATAATACACGGTTAACTATACATCATATCTACCAGAATATTTCTTTGAAAATAATTGAAAACGATAAAATAAAATGTCTCTATACACAAAATTCACATGCACTCTTGTAAGAACAAGAGGATACTTATTGTAGTTATTCATCAATTATGAAAAGAAACCATTGACTCGACATAAAGAGAAAACGTGAAAGCCGCACCTCCCTAAAACAATAATTGATTCCCATTCTTGAGGTTAATATGTTATTATTACTTGTTGAGTGTTGACTATAATATTATTGTTCTTATACCTTTGTATAGTGGCGCCCTATTATTTTAAAGTTCTGTGGAATATGGGAAATTTATTTTACGCCCACCCATTCGCACTCATAAAATGTTTTTTTCTATTTGTATAACTATTAACACATTAATTTCTATACGGTTATTATGGTTAGGTCAGTGACATTTAAAAAGAAAATAGTAGGTACTTATTGTTTTTTTTTCAGTTTCTATAATTTAAACATGGGTTGGTCTGTGAATTTCATTATCCGAGTATTTTATTTTTATTATTATCTACTTATCTATAGTTATCTTCACCTGCGAAATCTTTAAGAGACATTATTAAATGTGCGTTTATAAAGTTTTATGCAATAGATCTTACATTTTTTTTGTTTTGAAAAAATGTATGTATATATATATATCTATAGATACCTATTTCTATTATTCCCGGAACATCTCATCACGCATTTATAACTAATGTGTTGTTTTCTCCGCAATACTCGTAAAATTATACTCACATTTAATTAATTGTCCAATTAAATCCAATGTCAACGGTTATATTTTGTACGTGTTGAACAGAGGAAGTCTCCAAAACGTACATTATACACTTGACGTGCGTGCGACCTTCTCTGAAAGTAAAAATACATATTTTGACCGATTTCAAATGTTCACTGCAAAAAGGGGTATTCAGGCAAAACGGTTCGTATTTTTCCCGTTTAGACGCTTATATATACACATTACGCATATAAAATATATACAGTGTATATTATACATATATTTACTATACAATATAATATACCTGCAAGCCGCAGGTATATACGTCTTTATAAATCTACCAACAATCAGTAGGTATTATTAGGTAACCCATAACCCGACTTTACATGACGATTTATTTAAGTGTATACGATTTCGATACCCGACGGCTTCTTCGTCATGAGTAATTGAATTTATAATTTAATTGCAAATAATGTTGTACGAGTTGTACAATAATAATTACAGTCCGACTAAACAGTTAACAATAGTATTGAAGTGTCTTAAATACCATTATCATTTATCAGTTTTTATCACCATACAAGACAATTCGTTATGATGTAGTGACTAAAGTACTTATATTATAGTGCTACAGTATAGTATCCTATAGTTCCCACTTCCCTGCTTTGTATGCACAGTGATTATAAAAATAATTGGCTGTTGATGATTTACTTGCTGATGTAATGTTGCGCGCCCATGTTCAGTGAAACATTTATCCAGAGAGTATAATATATAATATAACGTATTGACGTATCGTTCATAATTAATAATTATTAATAGGTAAGGTATCTATGCTGTGTGTAATAAGTGATACATGTGTTTTCCTTTGTACTTATAGTAATAGTTTATAAGTATCTATTAATTTGCGAGCCGAATTTTACCTTATAATGGGTCTCTGTTCCCTGTGGGACTATAACGATCCGTCGAGTATTTCTATTTTATATAATCGTTACGAAACACGGACTTATAGTTTTCCGCATTTTTTGGGCACGGCATAATATCGAGTGGGATGATCTATAAGTGTAATCATTGATTATAAATACTAGTATTTATAATCAATGGTATAATGTATATGGTATAGGTACCATTTATGTTCACAATTTACGCAGCATAATATTTGCTATGATGTTTTAGAATTTCAGCTTGCAGTCAGCGTTCGGTAAATTTGTTCGGCATAAAAAAGTTCAGCATTTCAAAATCTAGACATGATTTTTTTTTTTAGGTCGTCCATGGGCAAACCCAGAATAATGTTTGATATTCGAAATGCCATAAAATAGGTATAATATAGTTTAAATGTGTCTATATTTAAAATTGATATAATATGAATCACGTATAAAACAATTTTATTTTAATGTGACAAATCATAATAAAAAGCAAAATAATATTATTATTATTAAAATACATAGATAGTGACTTATTAACGGTAATTTCTACTTTATATTATAATGTATTAACTATTGAGTGTATAGTAGGTACCAACTATAAAGATGTTTAAGTAGTGGTAAAAAGTCAGTGTAATTATGAAAAAGTAACCATCGCGTTCAATCATAACTTAAATTTTTTTTATTGTTTTTATCGACTTATGGCTTGACAATATTATGATCTGCATTATTTAGAATACCATTTGATATTATATATAGGGTGGTACATCAAGCATTCTCATCCCCTTTTTCCTTCCATAATGCAGTTGTTCAAAATTTGATTTTTTAAATTTTTAAATATACCTACTTTAAGATCATATTTTTAAATTCCTGAGATTTTTTGTACTACTAAAGGAGTGTCCTGTAGAGATGCAAACTTCTGTTTTTTAAACGATAACATACTTTTTCAACTGTAAATTATACAGTGGATAATTTTTCCGAAATTCCTGACGTATCACTGTATCAGAATAAACATTTTTACGGGTAGTTTTTGAGTTATTCAACTTTATGTTCTAAGGATAAAATTAGGGTTTTATGGTGATTTGAAAATTGTAGTCATTAACATTAATCTATCAATATTCATAATTTGTAAAATGGCCCAAGTATAACAAATAATAGATCCAGTTCTACGTCTATTTTATATTTATGTAAAACCATTTTTAAAGACTATATTATTCTTAATACAAACATTTTAATAACTAAGAAACTACTCGTTCAAATTTTGAATTAAGTACATCAAAATATTCAAAATAATTAACCACTAAATAGTAAAAAAGGGGAGGTTCTCGTTTGAAAAACAGAAGTTTGTACAGCCACAGGACATAACTTGAATAGAACAAAAAATAAAATCAGGAACTTGAAAATATGGTTTTTGAGTGTATTTAAAAATTCCAAAAATCAAAATTTGAATAAATTCATTATTAAAGGAAAACAGGGTGGTGAGCATTATGCTTGATGAATCATCCTGTATAATGTATGCTTAATATACTTAATAGGGAATTTTCCAATTATCGGTTCCTAGCCTCAAATATATTATATCCTATTTAAGTTAGCTTCTGCGGTACCTATTGACTATTATTGTCATATAAATATTGTAATCCAGTATTATAGTTATCACTGTTATATTGACAGTCGACGGGACCCATACGGCACCGACACATTTACAGTTTTATATTAGGTTTGTACAAAGAAGGCCGAGCGAGTACGTGCCCATCGTCGTCGTCGCCGTCGTTGTCGTCGATGACAGGGCGATCGCTGCAGCTTTCGGCCCGGTGGTGAAGGACACGAATTTATTATTATGATATTATTATCTTATCTACTATGACCCCTTTTCGCGGTGTCCTATTTTGTAACAGTCCACGCGGGGCAGGCCACACGTATTATTACAATATACACCACGACGAGTGTCGACCGACGTAAAATGGCTGTGACAATGGCGTTTGCGCGGCCCCCGCCACCTGCAGCAACCCACCGCCGTTTTCGGTTTTCTTCCGTTGTTATTGATTTATCGGGCGAGAAAATCACCGTTATACCTAGGCCTCAGGACAGTCCACGAATTAGCCGACGAATCTGTATGGGTAGGTACATCGCCGATATAGTGTCACATTGCAGATATCGATCGCAGCCGTCCTCTGACGATACTCGATAGTCGCGCGTGCCGAAACAATAATATAATATGCCAATAATGCACCACAACACTAATATAGGCGTTAGAAACGATCAATGTCGATAGAAAGCTTACCAAATTATAATATTGTACTCGCACGCACGCAAATTATTACCTATCGTACTTTGTGAATTGATATTATATAAGTTGTATTTACGCGTAAGTATGCGTATTTGAAGTCTAAAATATTTCGTATAAAATATTATAATATTTTGTTTTGAACATAGTTATAATATGGCTGATATGTGAATAAAAAAATAAATATTGTAGATTGTATATATTATTCCGACAAGAATACAAACCTATTACATTTTTTCCTCTGGTGTCTGGACGAATTTGACCAAGTAATATTTTGGTTTTTCAGACGGATTGCGGAACAGAAATAATAGATTATTTTAAAGAGAACAAACAAAATATGTTTCTTGTGTAGTATCGGTAAATCATTTACCGAGTAATTACAATGTACAAAAATATACATTTTTATTCAAACGAGGGGTAATAATATCCGAACATAATAATAATATTATGCGGATTGACGTGATAATCGTTATAATAACTAAATTTATACTAAAATTAATTTTAAAAAAAATATCAACATTCAAATATTTCAAAACTGCAGTATAAATACCCATGACTTTTTTAAAAAGATACGTGACGAACTAATACACAATTACGCGTCTAATATTGGGCACAACAATATAATATGAAACAGCTATATAATCGCTATTACGACGCGTTTGTTTTGATTCTACCTAATAGTGTTTTACTAATATATTTTTTACTCATATTATTCCCTTCGTAATACGAGATAGAGTACCTATCGGTTGGTAATTATATTGTGTCCATTTGGCTATATTATATTATATTATATCGTCGTCGTAACGACGTCGATCCGTCATTATTTTATTACGGTGGTATAGATTGCTCTGAACAGTTCATTAAACTCTATGGATTTCCGATGGGTTTCGTGTATTAGACAGATTTTTACTCTATGATAAGGATAGAGCCTAAAGTGTCTATGAGCATACAAGACGAATATATACTATCGGGAAAACGTGATGAGTGCTCTTAGATATATATACACGTGAGATAACAGGTGCCTACGTCGTTTCGAAGGACGTGAAACTCGTTTAATATTCATAAAAGCCTTCTAGCATTGTACCAAAATTTTGGTTTTACACATTATAAAAAATTAACTACAAATTTACACCACATCATGAACAATGTACCTATATATAGTGTTTGAGTACCTCTGATTCGCCAGTGAATAAGAAAATATTTATGTTGTATTGTCGCCTTTAGATATTGCAGTATATACAATCCATCAAATGTGCACGTCATATAAAATATACTTTTTACTTACGAAATAAAATCGTTAAAGATTATTATGTTTAAAATATTTCCTGTAAATAACGAAAACAATTTTTTTTATATATCATTGATCAGGTAGGTACAAAAATATTACAGTATACAAAAACTTGTTTGAATGCTTATTAATTAGCTATGGATAGTTAATTCCCATCGAAATGATATCTAAAAAAAACTGATATTTTCAACTAACCAATAAAAAATAGGGATAATTTTTTGTACTAAATTGAAGGTTATTTACTTAATTAAGTAAGTATATATTTGCATATGTATATTGATTATTGGCATGTGAAACGTATAAATGATTTCCGTTGTTTTGTCATTTTACGGCGGTTTTTGAATATCACAATAAATTTTAAATTTTGAATGTGATCAGTGATCACTGATCACACACAAGTGTTAACGACAGGTGACCGTTTTTTCTTATAATAATTTATTTAACAATTATATGATTTCAATATTTGTGTAAAAAATCAAAACTGTAAATACTATTTTCTTCAATAGATTATTATTATAGGTACTTATTAAATATTATATGTTTAACCAGTATTATTTGATAACTTAAAGCTTTGGGTTGTGTCTTTCTTAAAATTAAAATTTATTCATAATATTATAGTTGTTAGCCAACCTTTTTTTGAATTAGCTTAAGGTTATCTATACAATATTGAACAATATGATTGACTATTGTAGATTTATCATACCTAGTGGAATAAATATATTATTATAATATAGATATATAATATATAATATAATATAATATAATATATATAATATATAGTCTATAATATAGATACCCACATAATATTTATACTTAAATATAATTCGAACAGTATTATTATAACGACCGATATAAAATTATCTATGAGACTTTGAATTCATATTATATTTTCTTAAATGTTAATCAATAAACATTATTCTAAATGTTACGTAAGAACACTGCAGTAGGTATATTGCACTTCAAAATTAAATAATGACTTGTTATCCTAATTGTCTTTCAATTTAAAAAAATGATTGTTATCCAAGAAAGGTAATATAAAGATAGTATCTCATTGAGTAATGTTCTTATAGAATTATTATTGACGGTAATACAAATTATAATATCTATTCTAAACAATACAATTTAAAAATAATTGTTTTATGATAACACGTACATAATTATGTATTCATGCTGCCTATAGTCTCCTAGCTAGTACTATCATCTAAGAAGATTATAAAATATATCATTATACCATATGAATAATATATTATTTTAATCAATGCACAAATTCGCGCAACATCCTACCTATAGTCTAAAGAATATATTTTATAAAAACAAATTATATTACAATTATAATAATACTATAGAGTATAGGTAATAGGTAGATAGGTAATAATATAATATTAGGTAAATCGTGGCAAATAAATTTTACAAAAAAATATTGGTAACCTGTGAAAATTGTTTGTTCATGCTGTATACCTGTATACCTAAAGTAATTACCTAAATCCGTACATCAATGTGACAATGTATTTTGTAGGTACCTATGGGTAATTGTTTCATCAAAAGCCCTTAAAAATGTATTTTCATTAATCATCGTGTTGTTATTATGTTGTAGTTTATCCGAGTAGGATCCTACTGTTATAATCTCGAAATAATTGTATTGTGGCGTGTAGGTAGATTAATACTATATTATCAATAGATAATGATACCTATTACTATTTCGAATACAAAACAGTATTAGTAATTTTGAAATTAATTTAAAACTATGGCCATTTTCCAGTGATATATAATATCAGTTTTTGATGGTTTTATTTATTTATTCCTCAGTAATATCGTTTATTGAAAACGTGTACACTGTAAAGTGTAATCTATCCAATAATTTATATTAAAAAACATATATTGATTTAGATGCTAAAAAACAGTCATGCGACCAGCAACAGTAACAGTCATACCATATTATAATATACAACTAGCTGTATCTATACCGTTTGCAGCAGACGTTTATATTTGGATGGTACCTACAATGTGAACTGTGTTTATAAAACGTAAACACATTTCGTTTGCACATGTACTTGATTGTATATCATATGTTACTATCGCTGGCGGAAATGTGTTTCCTGGGACTGTAGGTATACGCTTTCTAAAATGGCTGTTTATACAATAGTATAGTACCTATATACACCCGCTTCCAAGATAAAAAAAAAAAAAAAAAACCATAAAGTCGCACGATTTCAAAAATATTAATTTTTTACACCTACTGCAGTAGGAAAAATCGAAACAATAATTATATCTGTTTTTTTGTACATATGTATATTATTCTATATTGTATATGTGATGATCGTGAAGTCGTGCGATGACAATATTGATAAAAGAATAATAATATGTAATTTTTGGTGGTAAAAAGATCGTTATTCTTATGGGTATTATATTATATTAAAAGACAGTACAATTTATTAACTGTAACCACGGTATGACATAAACGAGAGGCATAATGTAAACGCGACATGGCGAAATTTGGCTTAATGTAGAGAACACGCAAGACTAAGCAGCGATATTATAGACGGACGCTCATGAAAAAATTTAGGTATAAAAATATTGCACAATAGGTGGAGTACTTATATAGATATAATATCATACAAGTTGAGAGTATATAATATATCGTAAAAAAAAATACAGCGTATAGTGCAGTATTCCGCTGAGCCGCTCCTGTTGGGAAAATGCGCGATGGGTGACCTCAAGCTTTGATTAGCGTCATTATATACGATATAAATTAAGTGCGCAGCGCATAATAATTATTGCATTTAATTGCATGTATGTAGAATTTCATAGTTGAATATTATGCGTTGACGCATCGGCGGCGGTGCGGTATTTACTGTTTAGTACGTTTTGCATAATATAGAGCATTATACACCACGTATCGTAGTCATTATTTTCGTACACATGAACACATTTATAGTTTTTATTATACCTACGTATGATACGGTTAAAATGTAACGTTATAATAGCATAGTGATCTATCGTGTTGTAAACTATAAGGCATTTTAGTCGGTAACATGCTTGACAACATGTTATGGAAAACTGAGTGCACTTAGACACTTATACAGTAGTTATATTTTTAGTTAGTATCTACGAGTAATAATGTCACTATTTCGATTAACTATTATAAGCTACGTATGTTATTTCATTCGCCCGGATGTTTGATAAGATTGCCCACCAAATTTCGCCTCACACAAAAATATTCGCCGTATACTAAATTTTTTACCAAACCTTATTGTAAAAAAAAATCTATTATTCCACAATTTATGTTCTTTACTTAAATAATAATTTCAGTTTTACATTAAGGTTTGGTAAAAAATTTGGTATACGGCAAATATATTTTTGTGTGAGCCGAAATTTGGTGGACAATCAGTGCATATAATCTCTATATTGTGTTACACGGTAAATCGGAGTGCTCTAAGGCAGACATTCCCCCTTGAAAAATTTTTGTTACCGTAGAAAAGTTGGTTGTGAACATACAAATATATACTACTTATACAAATATGTATTTGCAGTAACTTTCCTGGAATATAGAAATTTGTTTTTAATTTTTTTAATATTTCAGGGGGGCACTGCCTCCCCCCAAGTCTTAACACCCCTTACTATATACGACAGCGTTAGTAGATACCATTTGCTATATTGTACTAATCTGTAGTAATATTTATTTATATATCATATTTTGTCAGTTGTCGTATTATCATATTATGTGGATATGGGTAATTTCGTATTTTTTGTACATATTAAAATTTAAATGTTTGTTAATTTTTTTTACTGTTGAATTTTACATTTAATTGTAAATGATATAATGAGGGCGTTTATCTATTATTGTATTTTAAGATATTTGTATAGTATACTTTATACTTAGACTATACTACACTATACTATACTATATATAAAAAAAATTACGTACGTTAAAAAAAATACTCGATTAGGACGTGGGTATATAGATATTATTTACATACCGGTTAAACCAAATCTGCATCACTTACGATTAGAATAAATTATAATAATCAGTATTAATATATCATCAGTAAAAATGTGTCCTTAATACACATAAGAAAGAAAAAATCCAAACGCATACAATTTGCACGTACGTTTGGTTCTTGTATCCTATAAGTTATTACGTAGGTACCTACTTTCCTCAACCATTTATTTCTTAATCACCATAACACGCACATTGCACATGTAAACTTTATATACATATATATAAACTAAAATTATTTAGATAAGAAGATTTAGAGAAGTTAGCACACACAACATACCTATAGGTATTGTAGGCATATTCTATACTAGCTCCAAAAATATATCTATTGTTTTATTTTTTAAAACAATATTCTGAATAATATATTTGAATCGATATCACATAGTTGGTGTGATTTTTAACGAACTTTCAACGGTTTGTCTACATATATTATTTATATGGGCCAACATCAGGTACTTATGCTGTATATATTCTATAGGTATATACCTACAAGAATATTCAAGCCGTATTTTGCTTTGATGACGACGCGACACAAAATATGCAATTAAAAGTAAAAATCGGTGCAGTCTATATGTGGATCGACTTGTTCCGTTTTTGGGCAATTATATAAGTAGTGATTGTCGGTGAAAACCGTTTTCAATAACACAATGCTCTGTTGTCCGTTTGATTTCCACGCACTGCGGCAATAGCAACAACATAATATTATTGTAATAACAATGATACGCGACCGGTTTAAGTCGGGAGACTGTACCGTCGTTTTTCCCGGTTCCCGGCTGCCGAGAAAAGCTCGAAAATGATTCAGCATTCGCGACGGAAAACGCGCACAAGCACAATAATAACATAATAGCGCTATCGCGCAGAACGTTTTTTTTTATCATGAGAACCACGTCCGATTTCCATATCACAGACCTTCGTGCACGCGCGTCCTCCTCACGCCGAGTACAATCGTCGGCCGCCGAAACGTTCCCACAGACCGGACCGGGCCAGGCGTATTGTATATTATATTATATTATATTGGTATCGCATACCTGTATTATATATTATAACATAATATTATGACGACCTTCTTCGTATGACCCGAGAGCGCAAGCAACGGAATAAAAAGAATCCGTCGTGTGTATTATATTATTATGTGTGTTTACTTGCCTTTTTTCTTGCGTTTATTACGATCGTATGTAACTACTACGACTTTCGTCATTTTCACTGCAAAGTAGCCTTGTGACATAAATCAACGTCCTCGCGTCTCCTTCTTGATTTTCGTTTGATTTTCTCCTCCGTTGTCCTCACCGAAACACGCCATCGCCTCTCTCCGAACCCTATTTCCGTCGACATCGGCGGATCGCCCGTAAAGTATAAGACGCATAACAATTATTATGATCGTGACCTACAGACGACAGCCACTTGGAAATGCCCCGACGAAACACCGCCAGCCCACAGCTTCTACCCCGACGAGACGGTATCGGATTTCCTGTATTTTTATCGAGTCGCGCTGCGATATAACAGTACGCAGTGTATCGTTTGAAATACTGTGAACATTATTTACGCCTATAACCTATGCAAACGGTACGGACAATGTTTGCAATATCTATCATTGTTCATTTATCCGTACCAGGATAATCTCGGAGTAACCGCGTGGTTACCTACACGTGTATATTAGACGCGCATGAGTAGGTACACCATAATATATTATATTATATTAGGTATATAATAATGTACACGGAGTGATCCATTTAACTCCGGGCTGCGGCTAGTTTTAATTTTCATACAATTGTATTGATAATATTAATGAAATGTGAGTATGGCTATCTTACGTAGCTTACTAAGGTAAAAGAAGAATGATTTTAAAAACCTTTATATTTTCTTCTCCGTGTTTATTCGGCCACTTATAGTGCCATCCCGTCCCACAGCCAATTTCCCAACCATCGCTAACCAGTTACAGAGTCTTTCAGTTTGATCAGCCTCCTATAATGATGCTTCCACGTTCCTTTCCACTGTACCCTTTCCCATCGATAGTTCTTCCTAGAGGTATTTTCCCTACAGTACCTATTAATTATTCCATCACAGTTCTTAGTGCCTAATGAGTTTCGACTCCTCATTGCATGTCCTGCCCAGTGCCCATGGCAATCTTCCTTTTTTGATGGTAAATATGTTGTTATGACTAACCTTAACATCTACTAATTATGATAAAAAGTAGAACCTAATCATGTTTATAACTTATAAACAATTTCCTCTCTATATTATAAAAGATTTTATATTTTTTTCAAATACTGCAATAATAACTGACTTAGAAAATGAGTACAACAAGTTAGATAAATCACTCTGTATGCATTACAGATGAGTTCTGACTTGATGTAAAAAATTCGAACAATTGTGCAATAACCTTAATATGATGTTTATTATGTATTTTTTGCGTTATAATACGTGAATAGGTAATCCAGTCATGTATTCAATCGTCGTAGGTACTTATAGCTCTTGGTAATATTTATAAGAATGACTCTTATAGTTCCATTATTTTATGTGCATGATAAAAAAAATATTTGATCCATTAATATAGTATACATAATATACATATAACTACCTATATAGAAATTATATTCTAATAATAACGACGATGGTACGTCGTAATTGCATATACCCATTATTAGTACTATTTATAGTACTTGACCGTCTATAAAAAGTTTTAGGAGCATTATTTTTTTTATTCATTAGCACAGTCATTTATTTTCAACTCACAACAACTGAGATTGTAATACGATTATGTCATGTTATAATTACACGACATAATATTATAATAATGTTGACCTAAACAAATAAAACATCGGTAAATAATGCAGATGGACTCCATATGTTGAGTTGAGACAATAATAATATAATATTATCTTAAAACAACAATTTAAAATTTTGCCACATATTGTTACTTGTACGGTATACAAGTTAAACCTTAAGGGTGTCGGTGCCAGTATTTCCAATTTTCGAAATTTCTATGCTATTTGAATATTATGTTTTATATTTTAGTTATTGCCTTAATTATAATACTTTTCCACTAATCTACAGCTCGATACTTATTTAGACGGGGTCGATACGGTGTATTATATCAACGAAAATGACTTCACGGGAAAAACTCTCACGCCCTGTAAAACTGTCGGATTTCGTTAATTTTTTTTTTATCTGAAAGATGAGAAGTTTCTACAGGTCGGTTTAAAGCTCGATTTTTTATTTTACTTTGAATAGTAGTAGAAAAATACGTTTGAAAAAGGACAAATATTATGCATTTTTCAAATGCATATTCCAGTTTCTGTAATTATAGTTTTCAAAATCGGGCTTTGATTCGACCTACAAAATGTTCTCTACTTTAAGATAAAAAAAAAATTAACGAAATTCGACAATTCTACAGGTCGTGAGAGTTTTTCCTGTAAGATATGTTTTTGTACCAAAAAACGCACCGGCACCGACACCCTTAAACAGAAACAAAACGAACACCATTTAAATTCAGTTATCCATTGAATTGTATATTATAGGTAGGTACTATTATAGTATTATGTTCTGACCATTATTATACAATAATAATATAATATATTGTTCATTCATATGATAATAATATAAAATATATTTATGGACAAAAAGAAAACGAACGTGTGACACGTTGGTCTGTGGCAGACTTTCGGGCGTATTATATTATATTGCTATGGTACCTATTATAAAATATTATAGATTTTTGTCAGTATATGTATACACGTATTCGATGATCACGCGTTTTAATGCGGTCAACGGGGTTAACGCATATTATAGGTATTAATATACGGATCAGGAAATGTGAATCTCGAGTACTGTGTATGATAGTATAATGATGGACAGTCTAATTGATCGATAATATCGCGTGAAAAACACAGACAATACATAATATGCGTTATTGTAATAATATGTCAATATTCCAAAAATACATTTTCTGACGTTTCTGCATATTTTTTTATTACAATACAATATTATTATGTCTTCGCGTGTTGTGTTTTGAAAGACAAGCAACTAATAAAAAAAAAAGGAGCCACTTCTCGTCGGCGGATCTCGTTGACTATTATATTATGCTATTATGCAGTTCAAGGCGAACTTTCGACACGGCGCGCCGCCGTCCTGCGGAGAGTCGTCTTGTGTATAATATAATACACATATCGCTTCCCCACCTACGCCAGACCGTTGTTTTATTATTATTATTATTATTAGGAAGCCCGGCGGCGGCGGCATTCAAGTCTCCTCGTCGTCGTCACCGTCGTTATCAGTACCTACGTACGACTCATTAGGCCGCCTCATATATGCAACGCACACGATTCGTCTGCCACCAGTCCGAACATCGCCGTGTTCGCGTAGTTAGTTCGGTTTTGTGTGACGGAGTTTGTATCGTGCCGAATGGTCCGACTTTTTTTTCTGAAAACGTTCCTTTTCACCGACAATCACGTTTACAAAATATATAATAGCAAACGAGGGAACCCTTCGCAATAGTTTACTTGGGAACTATTAGCTGGGTAAAAAAAAAAAAAAAATCGTATCGTATATTCGCAGCAGTCGATTTTCGTCGGGTTTTTCACCGGCGATATAACATGAACGCCTTGACGACGATCTTTGTCGTTTCGGCAACGATCCTTTCGGCCGCTAGGCTGGCCCGATGCCAGGCCGACCGGGTGGACGACAAGTTCTTGGATCCCAACGATTATTTTCTGGCCGGCGGAGATCTACAAGACCGACGTCGCATCCTGCAGGACGCGTTCAACAGGTCCGTACAATGTTATATCCTGTACATTTACAGTGTGACAATAAATATATATAACACTAAATATTTATTTATATGTATACTTTACAAATATTTTTGAAAACGTAATCGATTTTTACAAAAGAGAAGAGTTGCAGTGTAACTTCTATTTCACATTTCGTACATAATATTGTATACACATTTATTGTATTGCGTTCCATAAATGTGTAATATTTAAATTAAATACCACCTATAGACGAAAACCAAATTTTGGATTTTAAGTCGATTGTTACGAATTAGATCTCGCCTACTCCTCCATCTCACATTGTATCTATTTATATTAAATTTTTGTAAAGTATATCGGCTACAATATTCTAAGTCAGACTTCTGGTGCAGGTACTCTGTGCAGCAGCAACAACAGGCGGATCAGCAACCGCGGAACGGTTTCGACGGGATATTCCAACAGCAACAGCGACAGCAGCAGCAGCAACAGCAGCAGCAACAGCAAGGGTTCCAGCGGAGTGGCCGGAAATTCACTACCGACGAACCCGAACAGAATTTCGAGACTTCCGGTAGGTTCACGTCCCGGACCGATCCTCGGGTGTCACCTATACCGACACCCCCGATTCAACAGGGACCTCTGACGCTGTCCAACAGCAACATCCGGCAATTGCTGCAACAGCTCGACGTGGCCGGATCGCAACAGTGCAACCTCAACGTGCAGGCGCAATGGGATTTCGAGACAAACGTCAACGAGGGAACGCAAATAAGAGCGGTAGGTTATCTGTTGCGATTACTTACAGCTTTTATCGTTACGATTATGCGTATGCCACGGTATCCGGGATATCGATATATTATGTTATACAATTTCCATCATAATAACATTTTATAATAGTTATCACTTGACAGCACTTGCGTGTTATATACATTTTTTTTTTAAATTTGGATTCCTACGTTGGCGACGAGATATTTTTGACGGATAATTGAATAATATGCGACTACTTGCAGATGCTTACATTGCTTGTGATCTATAATACTACACCACTGATATATCTATACACCGAGGCTATTGTAATACATCAAAATGCTTATAATAAATCAATAACAAGCCATATTATATTACATTAACGGATCTAAAAATAATTTGATAATAATAATAATTTGACTTTTATTTTGTATTATTACCTATGTACGTATAAAAGATTTATTACCAATTTCACCTCCTGCATAGGTATTTATATTAAAATAGGAAAACTTGCATACTATTATATAACCTTTGTGAATTTTTTTACGGCACGATTATGACAATTATTACCTGCTATATAGGTAATTCAATATATCTCATTACACCGTGAGTAGGTGATTATCATAAATTATAAAACTTTTTGTTGACGATTTAAAAACAAATGTTTACCTATGTGCGGAACAGGTCTAGTAAAGACATTAGTTATGAATTTATTTGAATAAAAATATTAGGTAAGTACAGACAATTATTTGGTACTTATATAATGTTATATTACATTATATACTTTTTTGAACCTTTATTTGAAATTAAAATAGTTTGGTAATGATGCGTTATAAGCTTATAAGACTTATATTAATAGTTTAAAATTTAAGAATTATTACTTTTTTATACCTTATCTCAAAATAATAATATGTAGGTACCTTATTCGAAAAAAAAAATCGTTAAAATTATCAATTATAAATTATAATCGATTATTTTATCATCTATAGAATTATTGAATAAATTTACAAATGCTCGTGACAATATTTATAGTTTCCAATTTTAATAACAGTAATATTACTATTTACCTACTTACATTTATACAATTGTTTTATATATTATTATGATTTATGATGATTATGCAGTTAGTATTGGCTAATTTCATCAGTTATTTTTTATATAGAACGGTGTGAATGTATTTTGTCCACAAAAATACGCTCTACGGGAATAATGGTAATGTTCTATATAACCAACCAAATTTGATAATTTTTTTTTAACTAATAGAGGGTTATATTTTATAGACCTCATTGAAATCCGACATTCAATATTCTAATCTCAAGCTGTATAATATTTCTTCAAAAATAATTCACTTTTAGCTTTTTTTACAAATTTTATCATGGGCAGGTACCATTATTTGAGATATAATAAAAATTCGGAGTTCAATGCGGCCTGTGTTTATTCATTCAGATAAAAAAATAGTTTTCATAAACCGACAATTGTACGAAGCCTGAGAATTATTTCTGTGAAGTCATTTTTTTTGTTATAATACGCTATATCAACCCCCACCTCTTAAATAGGTATTGGGTAGTAGATAAGTGGAAAAGTATTATAACTAAAGTGGAAACTAAAATATGAAATATGATTTTCAAATTTTACAGAATTGCGGAAAATGTGAAAAACCAGCCCCGGGCCCCTTAATAAAAATAATAAGGTCTGAGGTACTCGGGGACTGCCGCGGTAAAGCTATTGCATAGCAATTTTGTAGCTATGTATCATGTAATTATGACTATATTTATTTTTGTATGACATTAATTCAAGTTTTTTTGTTGATAATGGTAGATAAACACCGTACGGAAATATTTTATTTGAGACTTTTTTGCTTAGCAACTGGTTAGACTGTAAATAACGAAAATAATAATAACATCTTACGGTCACGCTTTTTCGTTACGAAAAATGTTTTTTCAGTCACCACGCCAGGCCCGCGATAAAAGCTATACAATAGCTTAATAATTTGTATACTAATATGAATTTATCGCTTCACTAAAACATTATTTCTTGATCTT
>NC_042494.1:10747596-10778728 GCF_005508785.2 Acyrthosiphon pisum
CAATATATTTATCAATGTATTTATATGTGTAGTTCATTGATATTTTTACCTTTTTCTAGGCATTTCGTCGTTCTCTATTTCTTGTTCATTTGAATTTGATTCCGTCTTTTCATTTTCATTATTTTTAACTACCACAGGTTTTATGAAAAAAGATGAAAGTGATGTCTGTTTACTCATTATAAATGTTTAATACACAATACAAAATAACGACTATTCCGCACTGGGTACAGGTAGGTTGACGTTAACCTCACGACTACACGAATAAGTACTATACGATGTTCACAACATTGATAGTTGATTCTAAGAAAAATGCTGGTCAAAAACTTATCAAATACTATAACTTATAGCTATAAATATACTTTATCGATTGACATTAACGGAAACGAATGTAATTTGATAAGCTTCTTTGTACCAATTATCAATACTGTGAATTTACGAAAACGGTTTCATCTATTATTTATATTATAAGGCTTAAAAATAAAAATATTATACCAACGTTTTAAATTTTAGCCGACCCATTTCAAATTATTGGCGACCCAAAATTGGGTCGCGACCCTATGGTTAAGAACCACTGCGCTATATCAACCCCCACCTCTTAAATAGGTATCGGGTAGTAGATAAGTGGAAAAGTATTATAACTAAAGTGGAAACTAAAATATGAAATATGATTTACAAAATTTACAGAATTGCGGAAAATGTGAAAAACCAGCCCCGGGCCCCTTAATAAAAATAATAAGGTCTGAGGTACTCGGGGACTGCCGCGGTAAAGCTATTGCATAGCAATTTTGTAGCTATGTATCATGTAATTATGACTATATTTATTTTTGTATGACATTAATTCAAGTTTTTTTGTTGATAATGGTACGGAAATATTTTATTTGAGACTTTTTTGCTTAGCAACTGGTTAGACTGTAAATAACGAAAATAATAATAACATCTTACGGTCACGCTTTTTCGTTACGAAAAATGTTTTTTCAGTCACCACGCCAGGCCCGCGATAAAAGCTATACCTACAATAGCTTAATAATTTGTATACTAATATGAATTTATCGCTTCACTAAAACATTATTTCTTGATCTTATACTAAATTCTGACTTGTATAATTTACTGTAGGTTATTATTACGTCTTATAAATTATAACAAGTAGATTGAAAATAAATTGTTGTTTTTTTCCTCAATATTTTTAAACTGTCAAATGTTAACTTATTATATTAATATCATGTTCAGACTTACTACTTTATAACTTATAAGGTACTTCTTATACATTATACATAAAACTGTTGAGGAGGTACTCAAGTCTCAAATAATGATGGTAAGTTATAATTCTAAATAGCACGTTTGATATGAAAACAAGATAAATAATATTTTTAAATAACCGATACGTCGAACCATCAAATAATGCAAGTATAATGACCCAACTAAAAAAAACTGCGTTTTGAGATAATTTTGAATAATATTTCTCCGCAAAAATTTAGTACATCCATTGCATATTTACATAATATATATTTTATTGAAATAATTATTATAAGCACGTGATAATGTTTTCTTTATGTAGGTATTAATAATTATTAAACGATAATAATATAATCATAATAGTCGAATCGTAACTTTACAACACGTCCAAACTCGAATTTTCACATCGTATCAGTTAGATATCGTTTATAAATATTTCATGGAACTCAATCGTACGCATATGCTAATTGGGATTTATGGACGATTGGAGGACGCACGGGAGATCGTGTATTACCTAGGTTTAGGTATATGTGACCCGATCACACATTTGCGATAATTGAAATTGTAAACTATGGCGACGGTGGTTTTTTTTTTTTTTTATTAATAAGGTTATCTACGACATACTTACAATTATATTTGAACAATAAAACTTTGTGGTGGTGACCAGAAGCGAATAATATCGCGCTCGGGCTACCGCCGAATGAGAAGGTCGTCGCCGCATCGCGTTTGTAAAACCTACTCACGTCCAGTGATTTCTCGGGTAAAACTACACGATTTGTGGTTATTTTTATTTTTCCACGACGCTTTTGGCGCGGTAATTCAAAATTTGTTTACAACCGACCGACAATTATTCAGTTGGACGGATATGCATGACTAACGTATACGCACAACCTTGACATTGTTGTGCGCGAGTGCCCTATATATATATATATATTATAATATAAAAGAAACGACAAATAATATTATTTATTACGTTTTTTTTGCATATTTTTTTAAACATGTTCAAATTCTATTTTACATACATAAAAATATTTGATACCACGTACGACAGAGTCTATTAAACGTGAGGTGTACATATTTTTTTTTTTGAAATATAGCAAATTTTTTTTATGGTCTACACGATGTAACAATAATAAGGGTGACATTGTCTTCTAATTGGGCTCCGAGTCCTTCGACCAGTTCTACGTATATCATACGCTATAGAAAAATCCCAAGTCTATTATAATAATAGTATTACCTATTATGTGCTGCAGTATCGTCTCAACAATTTTTTACTTCTCCGGAGGTTGGTTGTGCGACAAAACGCATTGAACACCCGACTTTATGGATGATTTACATGCAAATACACAAGTCTATTGATATATTTTTTTCTATATAATAATTCGACGATCTCTATGTCAAAAAGATTCATGAGTGTGTAAAAAATATAGTTTGATCCACCGTTTTTGTTACGCGAATGTCTGGCCATTAATAATCCTAGTTTCGTATTTTACACAATAACTATTAAATTATATATGAACGCGTGCGCACGTCATATTTTGTTTCTATTATCTCACACCCGACGTCGTCCAATTGTCGACGTCCTGTGTCTTTTTTAAGGTGATCGCTAAATGAGGATTACGATTTCGTCGTACCTACCCGACACGATAATATTATTATAATAATAATATTTCACTCGTCCCTTCCCGCGTACAATATATTATACAGGCGCATGGTACGTATGTATAGAGTACGCCTAATATATATACCTACGTGAAATTACAAAATCAAATTAGCTCTCATCGTCCGTGGCGTAACGATTAGAAAATATTATTATTCCGTTTTATCCGCTACGACGGCGCATTGTTCGTCCCGTAAGCGTGAGACCAGAGGTATGTGAATCTTGACCAAAATTGCACGGGAACCCCGTGGTCAGCCTTGACGGTATATGAAATCTGTGTTTGGACGTATATCATAGGTTAGGTTAGGTACCTATAGTACCTATATAGTTGGTAATATCCGTTCTCGCGTGGTCCGAATAGTTGCGTATCATTTACTACGTCACAGTTGTAGTTGTAGGAGTGTGTAGTATAACGTATAATATCATAAGATATGATTCACAACGTATATAGGTACCTACCTATATAATATAATAGATATTGTCTTCCCCGTCGAGAGATTATAGTATAGACATTGTACCTAAGCGTTTCGTCGTATATAATGTATATACGATGTATACATGATATTATTATGTTGTGTGTTTAGTATATTATGATCAACGATTATCTTTCTGAAACGTTCGGAGTATTATAATGTACAAGCCGTACAGTAGTATAGTATAATTATTATGTATAAGTAATGTTTCCGGTCAGTGTCTTAAATATTTTTAACATAATTGACGTAATTTTGCGAACGCGTAGGGAGGAGGACCTATAAAAAAATGATTTGAATACAATTCTTCAGAACTTAAAGAACAATTTATGTATTTTTATTATAAAGGAAATTTGAAATTGGAGTGTGCAAATATATTAAACAAGATTATACTGATGGTTATACCTACCTATAAATAAATATTGAACATTTTTAGTAGAAACATGTAATACATTTTTTTTTGTATTATGGTATTCGGATAAATTATTAAACCATTAATGAATATTATTTTTATTTTTTTATTTTTTACTGGTGACTATGACCATTAGCTGTTTGTAGGGGTGGGTGGGGGGGTAATACGATTGGATTGGAACACATGTGTGTATGTGTGGCAAGGATTTGATGTGTCACTAAAATCCGGGAACTAGTAACACCGGTAGTAAAACGCCGGTACTTGCACTGAGAACACGTTTTGTGACTGAATGCAACTACTACGCCACCCCAAGACACTCAATGAATATCTGTACCATAATATAAATAAAAATATAATTAAATGAGATATTATTGAGATGACATTTATTTAAATATTCAATTTGTCAATGTTATCAAGATATCATTATGTTGTAACCTGTTCTTATAAATGCATTACAATATATGTTATAACAGTAATAAATAATAATTACTGTAACAACTATTGTTCCGCAATGAATTTCTTTTCATTTACCAGGCGTTATGTATATGCAATTTATTTGCATTTTAACATTTATCGTTGTTTCCATTATAACGGTCTCAAGATGGCGCGAAATTAAATAAACATTGTTTAATGGATTATTTGAAATAATATTATTAATTAATTAGTAAATAAATTTAATTAAGTTAAATTATATATTCGTGCATATTTTTTTATGCAAATAGTACATTCACAGAGAATTTGAGTACGCGTTATAAATAATTACATTTTTAAAAATTATTCTACCTAAATAAAATATTTACAATATTTCATGTATATATATTTTATTAATTTATCAAATATTCAAACATAAATTGAAAAATGTTGCAGTTGGAGCAACAATTGTTGTATTCCGAATTTCAACGAAAAGTATTTTCGATAATGACAAGATTGAATCTGGACAATGTCATCGATCCCAACCTAAGAAGGCAGCTCAAGTTTTTGTCAATGCCAGGACCTGCTGCACTACCACAAGAACAACTGAGTCGAGTAAGAATATTTTAATAACATATACTAATAATATATAGTGCGCAGTTATATTACTAAGTTTAATGAACTTCTGTTAAAGTGAAACAGTGTTCCAAAATATTTACAATTTATTCTATTTTTTCATTGACTTGGTTTGGGTTTTTTTCCTAACAAAAGACATGATAATTTTTTGAATCTCATTACAAATACAGTAAATTCCGTTCATTTACGTACATTTCTTTTTCAGTGGGTACTTTTTTCTAAACGTAAAATTATGCAAATCGCGTATAATAACGATTAATATTTTGTTTATTTTTTTTTTTTTTAGTACAACCGGCTCATAAACGACATGTTAGCTGTTTATAATAGCGCTTCTGTTTGCGCTTTCGACGAACCGTTGAAATGTGGTCTCAGGTTAGACCCAGGTATGTGTTTGCAATAAGTGATATTTGGGATATGATTATGTAAACTGTTTCAGAATACACAGGTAATTACATGTAAATGATTTTCTTACTCTAGATTTGAACATGATAATGTCTCGGAGTCGAGATTGGAACGAACTACAACACACTTGGATAGAATGGAGAAGAAGAACAGGACAAAAAGTCAGAGACATGTTTGAACAGCTAGTAGATGTTAGCAATCAAGCAGCTTTATTAAACAGTACGTTTCTGATTTTGAATTATGTTTCCAGCCACTGTTGAATACTTGATTGAATTATATTTTACTACTTACCTATGTATTATCTATAGATGTATCGGATGCGTCTGAAATGTGGAAATTTCCGTACGAATCACCCTCGATGAGATTTGAATTGGAAGACGCTTGGGAACAAATAAAACCCTTATACGAACAACTCCATGCCTACGTCAGAAAGAAGTTACGGGATCTTTACGGGCCCGAGAGAATAAGTCGAGAAGCACCATTGCCCGCCCATATCTTAGGTTGTAATATTATATCATTTTGAATGTTGTAATTTGTTTTATAATTTAATTTTTTTTTTATATATATACATTATGTACTTTAGGAAACATGTGGGGTCAGTCTTGGGAAAATATTTTAGACTTGACCATACCGTATCCGGGAAAAAATTATTTGGATGTCACACCACAAATGATCAAACAGGTGTGTATACTAATTTTGTTGATGGATTGTATACATCGTATTATTATATTACTATTAAAAGAAAAAGTATGAAATTAATGTTCCAAAGTAATATATATATATATTATTTACTCACAGGGATACACACCAGCTGCAATGTTTAGAGTGGCAGAAGAATTTTTCATATCGTTAAACATGAGTTCAATGCCTCAATCTTTTTGGGCCAATTCAGTCTTAGAGGAACTTCCAGGACAGCCTATAATTTGTCAACCTTCTGCTTGGGATTTTTGCAACAGACAAGATTATAGGTTAATATTAATATCTGGAAAAATAATGTTAGGCTTTCCTGCATTTTATCCATAAATGACCCAATCGAAATGTTCAGAAACAGCTAGGAAATATAATAAATATAACCATACAAATTGTGAAATAAAAGTAAAAATGTAAATCTTCTAATCAATAAAAAAAATTTATGAAAATTATAAAATATATAAAAATTTCTTCGAAGTAAGGATTTGAAAAAGGAAAAAAAAATAATACTTATAGAAAATACTTTATTATAAATACACATAATTTATTTATAACGGGGTAACCTTTAATTTTTATAATTATTAGAATATTATGATTTTTATGTACGATAATAATAATATATAATACGGCAGTTATAAATGTTATAGATACAAGGTAAATTTTTATTTACTTAAGGACACTAATTATTTTAAAACAATTTTACCTTTTTTAAAATGTACTTTTTTGTTCATTTTAGTAGCATATAGTATGTTGTATAATAGGTCCCTAGTACATAAAATGTAACCATTTTAAATACCTACATAATGTTTTCTAACATAATCGTTTATAATAAACAATATTTAGGAGATAAATTTAAACTTGAGACTGTTTTGTACATTATTATTTAATATCGTTACAATCAAGTAAGTTTAGAGGGTGATGAGAATTAAAAGCTAAGTATCTAAATAATGTACAGAATACTATTATATCAGTAATACAATTTCTTTAAAATTTTATCTTAAATTATAAAAAGTAATTAATATTCTAAGAAATTATACTGTCTTAACAAAACATAAAAATCATGAAAAAATGTGGTAAAATGTATATCGATACATTTCTGAGAACTTCAAAAGTATTAATTTGCAAATATAAATGGTGTAAAATTTAAAAACTATAACCATTTAAAAACTAGTTTTCTATTCTGCTTATTGCAATTATAAAAAAATATTGTGAATTTCAAAGTTGTTAAAAAGAATTGTTTATATATAAAAAGTTTTACTATTGTAAACAATGAATTTTTCAGATTTAAAAGCATTACAATTGTTAATTTTTTGAATTTTAATATTAAATATTAGGTACTTACCTATAGATTGTTATTAGTTCATTACTTAAAACGTATTTTTTAATGTCAAATTTAAAGTTGGGACATTTTATTTTGGAATAATTTGAGCAAAATAAAACAAGAACTAAACTATGATAACTGATAATTATATTAATTACTTATTAATTATGAATGTCGAATGCTACAAGTTTAGTTCAAATGTTATAGTATATCGATACATAATTGATCTATGAGCCCTTAATAAATAATTAATAATAAATAACTAATATAATATTGTGAAAAGTAAATGTTGTGATATTTGATTTTTTGATTTCGTTATCTGCTCTATTATAAGTTTGATATGTTTTTTTAGGATTAAAATGTGCACCCAAGTTAATATGAAAGATTTTATCACTGTCCATCATGAAATGGCTCATGTACAATATTTTTTGAATTACAAAAAACAACCAAAAGTGTATCGTGATGGTGCCAATCCAGGTATATTTGTTAAATTTATTTAGATTATAAATAATAAAATAGTATACAAAATTATTTTTGGTTTTTAAAGGATTCCACGAAGCTCTAAGCGAGGCAATATCGCTCTCTGTGTCAACCCCAAAGCATTTGCAAACGCTGGGACTGATATTGAACTCTGTTGATGACATTCCCCATAACATAAACTATTTGTTTGGATTGGCGATGGACAAGCTTACATTTTTGCCTTTTAGCTTGGCACTCGACTTATGGCGGTGGGATATATTCAAAGGGACCACGCACAAGGAGAGATACAATTGTCATTGGTGGGATTTACGGTAAATTACATATTTAACGATAATATTTACTAGAAAGTATAATAGCCAGTATTCACGTTGGACCTGTTTAAATTATCATATTGTTGTTTATGTAGTGGTCATAGGTATAGTGAGTATTAGGCTATTAGCCATTAGGTATAGTATAGCCGTTTGAGTTTTGGGGGGCCCCACTTAAGTGGAAAGGAGGCCTATTTGGGGGTGCTTCGCATCCCCAGTCCCCCCGCTAGTTGCGGCACTGCGTATAGGTATAATAATTAGATCATGTTAATTTGTAAATTGTAATACGATTCAAATTATATCATAAATTATAGGTAGTTAAAATTACGGTGACTACTATTATTATACCTAATATGTATGTAGAATTTAAAGAAATTTAGGTACCTACTTAGTATGTTTATGTGAGTCTATAGGTTATAAGGACCATTAAAAAAATGTCTGGTTAAAAATGCCCAACAATGAATATTAATTGTATCATAATATAAAATTTAAATTAATAAGATTATTTTAAGTGCATTACATATAATATTATGTATTTAAATAATTAAATGTTCAAATTAATCAATGTTATCAATATATTATCATGTTGTTCTTAATTCATTACGTAAAATATTAAAATTGATGTTTAAAGTTGATTTTCTTTCCACCACCTGCAGGCGTTCTGTATATGCAATTTACTTGCATTTAAGCATTTGCCGTTATTTCCGTAATAACGGTTTAGAGAAGTCTAAAATCAAATTAACATTGTTAAAGTATTATATGAAACAATATTATTAATTAATTATAATGAAAGCATCTATTGTATGATTAAATATTTAATTATTATGTGTAAATCTGAACATTTTTAGTGGAAAGTTTTAGTGGAAGTTCATAATTTTAGTGGAAATATCATAAATTATATTATATTTTATGAAAAAGATTCTATCCGAATAACGTATTTTATAATACTTCATGTCTGCAATAAGTTTTTAATTAGTTTTTAAAACTAGCTCACAATTAAATCCAACACGTTTTTTATAACATCAACGAATATAAAATTTAAAATTATGTTAAATTGTGTGTGTGTGTGTGTGTGTGTGTGTGTGAGTAACAATCAATGTATAATTTATTTTTATTTTTATTAATATTAGTACTTTAGCCATTCAACATTTAAAATACAACTCGAGAAATACGACAGTGTGCCTAATCTAACTTAACAGAGTAATAAGACACGATGACGTCTTGCGTTTCCTAAATGTGTGTTGGTTTTCCGGATCGTATTTCTAAAGCATTATCTTGGGTATTTGATCTAAGTGGCTTATAAGTTATAATGTCGTAAACAACGTGGTTAAATAATCTCGTTTATCATAGGCGATGAAAATATTGCAACTTCAATTAACGACGAAACAAAATTATGAAATTCGTATGTGTGCCATCTGTGTGTTTTACATAATATTATTATGAATTTTCATCTAACATATAATAATAATAATAATAATGACTACATTTTAAAAAATACATGGATGACTTTGAATTAATAATTTTCAAGAATGTTACTAGGTGTTCAAAATGTTGGTAGATAATATATCTACTAAATTGTCATTCTCCAATTTTTTTTCAAATCCATTCTTGTATCTGAATATTTTTGACATTTATTCCTGGAAACGTTATCCGTCGCCGTTCTTAATTTGGACTGTACTTTTACTGGCTACAGTTTATGTATTTATCGGTTGATATAATTAATACACTATTACAGTGTTACACTAATACACTGTCCTTGATAGATACCTATTTTACAATTAAACTACTTTCGTTGGAATAAATAATGTGTCGTTATTATTTATTTCATATAGCCATATAGGCATAAAAATGCTTATACATACTATTATTTTACCTGTTATTATTATTTGTATTAATATATAATAAATATTAATGACCTTGGTACCTAATATTGTTTATACTCGAATTTCAGAAACTGGTAATTCGGTTCATATTGATAATAATGTAAAATATAAAATATAAAACGTATACAATGGTTAATTTTAATAATTGGCTTACAAATAGTTAAAAATAAATAAATGTTCAACGATAAATTATGATTTTGACATGAGTAGAAAAGTTAATAGTTTTTTATAGGTACCTATTTACCATATCACATAAATAGGTATCTAATATTATTACAAATTTATAAATGGCTACATTTCAGAATAATAACTATGATGTAGGTAATAGTATAGACATTTTCATTGCTCAAAAATATGACTTTATATATAATATTTTATACTTACCTACTACCTAGTACCTGTATTATATTATAATATGTCTTTGTGTAATAAAATAATATAACACTTAAATTTAACTTATTGTATAGAATGATTCATTATAATATTTCCATCAATGATAATTTAAAATTCATAATTCACATGAAATATTTTTATCAAGTTAAATATAAATGTCAAGGTTAGAATATAGGTGGTCGATAATTTATTCATTTGAAAAGATAGGTTACTATATTATATGCAATTTAAATTTCATTCTCAAACGTTTATATTAAAATAAAATTAATTACAATATGTATACTAATACAAGTTAGAATTTTTTTTTTTTTAAACTTAAAATGTTTGATATGAACAATGTCTATAGTTTGTGTACATAATATTAAGTATGATATTATGGAGATATAGTACCGACTATATCATATAATAGTAATATAAAGTACACATTTTATATATACAAATTACTTCCATATAATTATCTATAATATATATGTAGGCTAATGACCTTAGTTGTCGAAGACTTAAAAAAAACCTAATAAAAAAAAAAAAATTATAATGTTTAGATTATATATTTTTATAATCTGTTAAACTATATTATGCAAACATTTTATCAAATTATAGTATTATCTGTAGATAGGTAGATACTCAAGAAGTTTAAAATATTTTATTTTACCAATATTCAAAATTCAAATTACAAATGAACAATATTATTATTAACACATTCAATTTCATATTTACTTTTACTCTATATACCTACATTTTTAATATCGATGTGGTACATAGCAGTTATCGACTTTTTTTGTACGTTGATATTATAAGTATTTTAACTATCAGGAAAATCGAATAATTTTGTATAATATGATACTAATCACTACGTGTTTATTTTGTCAATAACAAAATGTAATTATGTAAACATTTTAAAAGGCATAATAATATTATGATCTGTGATGACTGATAGTCTATATTTAAATTACAATGTAATTCGTGTTAAAGTTAAATTTTGGTAGGTAAACTACAAATTGAATATGAATTATTATTGTCTTGAGCAATATTATGTATTTTTTGTTTTAACTAAAGATAAATAAATGGCTTAATAAATATGTTGGTATGTGATATGGTATAAGACTATAAGGAGTTATTTTAAATGAGTGGGTATAATAATATAACAATGATTAGGTAGGCAAATTATTAAAATATATTTTTTGAAGGTCTATAAAAGAATAATCATATTTTTTAAACGTATTTTAAGTATACAAAATACTTAGGTATTGATCAATATCGATTATCTTAGAACTAAATACTATTAAAAACTATATAAGATTAAAAAAAAAAAAATAACAATTCTATACATTTTTCATAGATACCTATGTAGTTTACCTATAATTGTTTTAACAACGATCCATATTCTATATTCATTACTTATCGTTTTTATATTTCAGATTAAAAAAAATAACTATAAAAATTGACTGTGTGGTTTTTTTTTAAAAATTATTTAGAGAACGACTTGGCGGTGTCAAGCCTCCAGTACTCCGGTCCGAAACAGATTTCGATCCGGGATCAAAATATCACGTGCCCGCCAACATTCCTTACATTGGGTAAGTACCCATGTGTATAATTTCAAATGGTAGTTACACTTACATGATTAAGTACCTGTATTTTATATTATAACATGGTTACGGTATTTCGTATTTTCGCGGCGTAGTTTCACTGTATATAACGTCGACAATACCTGTCGCTCAATGCGATAATTTCGTAATCATAATAATAATAATAATAATAATAATGAACACAGTATAACAATATTATGGCGTATTTGCGAATATCAAATACCCATTTAATAGAACTATACCGTGTAGTTTTGTCAACAGGCGACGGTTTTGTCGGTACGCACTATTGGTACATGTACAGGTGGTCGTTATATATTCTGGCAGTCGGGGGGGAAACCGCATACGGACAACGGACGGTTTCGGTTTCTTCTTCTATAATTCGGTATGTCGTCGTTGTCGTTGTATTGTTAAAATACGCGTGTACACTCCGCGACACCGGACGGGAAACGAAAGCGGAATTCATTTTAGTTTTCAAAAAATGTTATAACAACCGAAATAATCAGTAATTGGTCTTCTGGCATTTTTCGCGATCTACGCTGTAACACCACCGGTACTGCAAATGGGAAAACACGGATACGCGGGATTGCGTGTGCGGGGATTGCTAAATAAATAATGGAGCTCATTTTACAAGCCGGAACAGACCGACTGACATCCACATATTATTATTATTTGTCGCGTTGCAGACTTTTCAATTTACGAATTTTTTTTCCGCATTAAGCCGTACGACACGGAATTGAAAACCGCCGAGTCGGCGGTCCGCCTGCACCGAGTCGCGTTCCACACGTCGAATAAAATATATTTCTATAGAACAAATTTTTAGGAAATTCAAGGTTGGGGTGATATCGTGGACCGTTGAACCCGTCGATAATATTATAACTTATAAGAGGGCTTACGTACGGGTATTAGATACCGCGACAGTGTCTACAAAATATCATTACGCTAAGGACTATTATAACTATAGTAAAATGTATTACTGATATGACAATAAAGTGTACAAATATTATTTTTATTGGTATGTTTAGTATGTACCTATTATATTATTATTACAGTGTTATACAAGTCTAAAATAATATGCTCAGTTGCGTTGAGCGCAACGAGCTCGATAAAATGGCAGCAAATGTCACTTACTATGGTATATAAATTGGTAAATTTTCACACGGATCATCCATGTGAAGATCCGTAGTCTTCATTACCACCATAGGCGTCTGGCGTCCCTTGATCTTGGCCACTGCCGAACGAGGTAAAACCGTTTTCGTAATTGTTTACGAATGCAGTACCGAATCCGGTAGTGTCCGACGAGCTCTCTTGATTTAGTAGCCCACCTTGTCTATACGAGTCATGGTGTTGTTGTTGTTGTTGTGGTTGATGTTGATGTTGTTGTTGTTGTTGTTGTTGTTGTTGTTGTTGTTGTTGTTGATGGTTGTATTTTGTCGGCTCGTTACCGTAGCCGTGCTGCGATTGGGTGTGCACCGGTATGTGAACTGGGACTTTGACTTCCACCGGGTAAGGAACGGGCACTTTGACCGGTACTTTGACCGGAACTTTGACCGCATACGGTACTGGCCTGTCAACGTGCACGGGATATGGTTTGGGTACGTGGACCGGATACGGTCTGTCAACCGGCACTTTGACGGGATATGGTACTTTCCTTTCCACTGGATACGGTATTGGCTTATCTACCGGTATGTGTATGGGCACCGGACGGTCTATAGGTATTTTCACGGGATACGGGACCGGATGGTCTACAGCCACTGGTACTTTTTTCTCGATGTATACTGGATAAGGCTTTGGTATGTGTACCGCCACAGGTTTCTCCACGTGCACTTTTACCGGAAACGGTACGTGTTTCTCCACTGTTACAGGGTATGGTTGCGGTACGTGTACTCTGACCGGGTAGGGCACTTGTTTCTCGATGTGTACCGGATATGGTCTATGGACGGGATACGGCACGGGTTTTTCGTATGGTACTCGGACGGGGTAGAGAACTTTTTTTTCCACGTGAACTGGATACGGAACTGGTACTTCTTTTGTCACATACACTGTCCTGACATGTCCTCCATGTCCGTAGCCATGACCGCCTGATCCAAATCCACCTGCTCCAAATCCACCACCTCCATGTCCACCTCCTCCTCCGTATCCACCTCCTCCTCCATGCCCGCCTCCTCCGCCATGTCCGCCACCTCCTCCGTGTCCACCGCCTCCAAAACCACCTCCACCATAACCGCCGACGTGGCTCCTATAGCCGTCGTTGTTGGCCGATTCGTGTGCATCGATATTTTCTCCGCCACTTCCGTACCCTTGAAATGCTTGCTGTGGACCACCAAAACCATGTTGTTCACCGCCGCCGGCATTACCTGGAGTGAAAAAGTGCCCTCTGCCGGAAATGTCAGGTTTCCCTTCGTTGTTAAAGAAACTGGCCATCCAACCATGGTTGGCATTTCTTCCACTTATTGAGCTATGATGGTCATCATGGCCTGTATTGGACCCCTGGCCCCCGTTATCGGGGACGCCCCTTTCGAAAAAGAAGTGACTGAAACCGTTATTACCAGTGTTGTGGTTTTCATTGTTAGCAGATAGCTGTTCACTATCCCCTTCGTTACCATCTCGACCATTATTATTACCAAATGTATACCCCGAATAATCCGAACTTTCCGGCGACGAATGTGAATTAGTTCCTTGGCCATATCCGAGCACATTATTTAAACCACGTTTTTCTGGTGGTTTTGATTCTGTAGACTCTTCTGCATTATCGATCTGTTTACTATTAGATGACTTTTTGCCGTGCTCGGCTAACGCATAGGTCAATAACAACGTTAAGAATAACCATTTTTGTTTCTGAAAATCAAATTTTTATATTAATAAGAATATTATTTTTAAATCAGCTGTATTACGTTTACAATAAGAATTTATTTTTTTGCTGGTCCATAGACATTTTAACTATTTATATATTAAAAAATAAAACATAATATACAATAATTGATCGTACATAACATCAGTAAGAATAAAACTTAAAAAAACTATTCGTGAATCCGTAAAGATGGTGGGCATTTCAGATGTTTGTGGAACAAATAAATTATACATTTATACCACTCACGGATCAAAGGGAGATTTACACTCCATAGAGGCGAATTTACCCGCATTGGCCATATCATAATAACCGTATTTTTTTTTTTTTTCTGAACAATAATAATAATTTAAGTTATAATAAAAAAATGATATCATAATGTATTTGTTTTGTGTCATAAAATATTGTAGTATTTCTGAGGACACTTTTTCTGTTCACGTAATATTAATCAAGTGCTATTAAGGATAATAGATTAATAATCCATGATTATAGTTTTAGAATTACTATGGGCCGGGGCTTTGATTTTAAAATTATAATTATTAATAATAATTAACTAAATTTTAAAAATCTTCGGTTTAACGATTTATAGTAGAAAAATGGATATATAAAAATGTAAAAAAGATTTTATTCATTAAAATAATGCTTATTAATTCTGTTTTTAGAATTTTTTATAATATTAAAATACCATATTTTTAAATTGTAATATATAAAAATAGTAAATATAACTATATACCTAATAACCTTTGTGTATTAAAGCCATTTTTCTGATATTCAATTTCTTTTTTTAATTTTAGGAGTATCCCATGTCAATACTGACTTTCTTTTTAAACTATAATTTGTGTAGATTTTTAAACAGATGATTTTTAAAAAAAACGTTATTCATATAAATCAAAATTTGAACTTGTAATTTTTGAGTTATTAAATTAAATCTTAAACATTGAAGATAATTTATGGTATTAAATTGGACATGGGTACTACATTGAGCGTTAAAACTAAAAACTACAAATACTTTTTAAAATAATCTTTAGAAAAAAATTAAGGGAAATATGGAAATATTTGCGCAATACTAGATTTTGACAAAATAAATATTGTTTTTGTTGTAGTTAATAAATTAATAGAGAAGACTTGAATTATTCACCAATTATTTATACTAGCTTTTTTAAAAATATTATTTTTCTTTATATAGTTTTCAAAATATTTTAGTTATTTTCGAGTTATTTATACAATTTTTTTTTCGTCAAAAACTTGACTATTTAGTACAAAATTTAACATAAGTTGTGCTTACTACAGTTAAAAAATATTAAATATTTATAATAATTTTAAGTAAAAATATTTACTGAATTTGAATAATTCATAAAATGCGTAAATAATTTTGTAGTCAAGGATTCAAATAATTTTCAATTTTTACGCCCAAAGCTTGTGTATAAAAAAAAATTAGCACATATTTTTCATAAACGATTAAAACTTAGATTTTGATGACATTGCATAAAATGACAATTCATTATCAAACGTTTTTTGTTATTTTTTTGTAAATAAAAAATTTTAATCGTAAACAATTTAAAAATTATTTCTTAAATAATTATGATTTTCTATAATGCAATGATATTAAATGTTTTAAATAGGCATTCAGAATATTTAAATATTTTTGTTTTTTGTATGCAGTTAGTCTTGGTAAAAATCTTCATAATTTAAAACAAGATTTCTTATATGTTGTAGGTATTATAGAAATTAAAAAAACTGAATTAATTGCGTAGTTAACTACATTTTTAAAAAGTTTAATGTTTATAATTCAATAAATGTTGAATACCATGGACATTTGCAAATTATATTGTAGGTAAAAATGTATTTAATTTTACATTTTAATAGCTAAGGTTTAACAATGTATTATAATAGATACTCAATATGTTTTTCTTGCAGTATTCTTAAATTCTAAAAATATAAGCAGACAATTTTTTTTGTAGATATTTCAAGCTGAAATGTTGAAAAAATTGTATAGGTACTTAAACGAAAGAAAAAAATAACGATTTTAGTTATTTTTTTGTAGTACTTCAAAATATATTATTCGTAGGAACTTGGAACTTGGGACGTTACCAGTGACTTTTTAACACGTCTATATTATTATTAAATATTCAGATTAACTTCAAACTATCAGCTAGTGCCTTATAACTACTATTATATGACACAATATATAATAATATTATTATTTCATATAGGTATGAAATGTATACCAATAAAATAATCATTTTAAATTATTATTTTTTTTTTTTAAATGAGAAATATTTTACTTAAAATAAAATTACTATGCAAAACTAGTCGGTACATAAATGTTTATGAAGTGTTGATTAATGGCATTTAATGCGTATTGCTTATACATCTTATTATTTTTTAATATTAATTTACTATAAATGTTCTACGTTTTTAAATTTTAAACTATTTTAAAATGTATACCAATTGATATAATTTATTTTATTTAATCCTAAAAGACTTTAATTTCAACATGTTATGTATTAATATTGATAAAAACATGTTTGATATATTATTGAAGTAATTAAAGAAAAGTAGAAATTAATGTAATACTTGTACCAGGTACCTATAATATGTTTTATGAATTATTTTTAAAACTAGGTATGTATGTATAGCGCATACACAATACATTGTATTTATGTTATTTTCCATTTATAAACCATAACATACTATAATCTATCATATCAAGTTATTACTTTTTTAAAATCATAATATCCAAGTTTCGTATTATTTTTTTTTTTTCATGAAAATAAATAACAAGGTAATTATTTTAAAATTTTAAAAATTTAATATTACTGAGGTGTAGATGAATATAAATCTTTGAAGTAAGAATACAATTAATTTGTAGATTTATTTATGAATACAATTTACTATGAATTACCTACCCATTATACTCCATTAATTTAAGTTTGATTTTTTTTTTTTTGAAACAATACATGATAGTTTGACAACAAAGGTACTTCATGAAATTATTTGTATTCTATAAATAAATATAAGTATTTACCTTGATTAATAGTTTAGTTTTAAGTAGGTATTTGATGATATTATATACATTTCTATTTGTACAATAAAATAATTTTTATTAAAAATAATATACTATATTATAGTATGTACTTACTTCCATTGAGCGATAAAATATTCCCGTTGGTATTATAATAAATAATAGTATAGCTGGTAAAATATTTTATCACAGTGTGTGTTTATTTAAGTTGGATTGTAAAAAAACATTATCAACGAAAAATGTACAGTTACCGCGAACTGAAACTGTCTCAAAGAGATCGACTTTTCACGAACGTCTAATTATGTTTAATGCACATTCAGACTATGTACTATTTCATACTGTTTTTCTTAATATATCAAAAATATTGTTTACAATTTCCCCTCCATTTATTGTAGTAACTATCTAGTCTGTACATTGGTATGCTACATTTTTTTGGTGGTATTGGCAAGTAATCATAAGTATATTTTCCTCTCTCTATGTACCATTTCTTTATTACGCGCTCTATCCGTTTTCTTTTTACGTACCTAGCTATCGTTAGTAATGACGTCATTGAAATATGAAATAAAAACATAGTATACTTAATGCTCATCATTTTTATTTATTTATAATATTACAAATGAATGTATTCTTAACTTATAAAACGTGTGGTAAAATTATTCATAATTATAGAAAATATTTAAAAAAATATATATATTATATATATATTTGAAAATATTTCTATTATTCAGTAGCTTTTTAAAGATGTGAAAGTGCACATTTCATATAATTGAAACATAGAAAATCTATTTCTTTACAACATTTGAGTCTTCAGTTTTTGACTCTACCTTTTCTTGGACCTTGGCGGATGCACCTCCAATGGTAACTGCTTCTTGTCCGGCGGATCCGAAGTTGGCTGACTTGAATAGAGATGACGAATCAACTGAGCCAGCGGAGAAAGAGTTGAATGGAGCAGGTGTTGATGATCCGAAGAAAGATTGTTGGCCAAAGCTGAATGGAGCTGATGTGCTACTGAAACCGTCTTGGGCGAAGTTTGAGCCGAAGAGTCCAGATGAACTGCCAGTCGAGCTGTATGAGCTTATTGGGCTAGCTGTAGAGCTGTAGAAAGCACTTCCGGTAGCCGGAGTAGAGCTGTAGAATGAACTTCCAGAGGCTGGAGCGAATCCAGAAGCACTTCCTGAAGCAAATCCTGCGTATGCAGATGCACTGTCAAAAGCTGGAGCCGAACCAGATGCACCATATGAGAATTTGGAGCCGGTCAAAGCCAACTGTTCGGGAGTTTTCAAGTTTTGGTTGTTAAGAATAACGGCGTTGGAGGGTGTGTTGTAGTAGAAGTTAGGTACACCATCGTTAGATTGTGCAGCAAAAGCTTTGTAACCGGATTGGCCAGCAAAGGCTTGACTGGATTCGTATCCCAAACCAACGGGAGATTGTTGGTAGTAGTGCACTGTAGCGAAACGTTGAGCTGGGGCTGCAACTGGAACTGGGACCTTGACTTCAACTGGGACTTGGACTGGGTATGGAACCTTCTTTTCTACTGGATATGGCACTGGTCTGTCTACAGACACTGGTACTCTGACTTCCACTGGAACTGGTACTTTGACTGGTACATCGTACCTGACTGGGTATGGAACCTTCTTTTCAACTGCGTATGGTACCAATTTTTCTACTGGGTATGGCACAGCCTTCTCCACTGGGTATGGCACTGGTTTTTCGACGGGGTATGGGTATGGTACTGGCTTTTCTACGGGGTATGGCCTGTCAACATTTACTCGCACTGGGTACGGCACGGGCTTCTCAACTGCGTATGGCACGGGTTTCTCGAACGGAACATGGACTGCGTATGGTCTGTCAACCGGAACTTTCACTTCATAAGGCACGGGCTTTTCAACTGGGTACGGTACTCTCTTTTCAATTTCTACTGGGTACGGTTGAGGAACGTGAATCGGACGGTCCACATTGACTTTAACGGCGTATGGCACATGTTTTTCTACTGTAACTGGGTATGGGTGTGGAATGCGGACCAACACGGGGTATGGTACTCTCTTTTCAACTTGGACGTAGTATGGAACTGGGACTTCTTTAGTGATGGTAACTTCGTGGTGAGGTGCAGGGGCGTTAGCTACTGCTGGTACTTCAACTGCATCATGGCTAATTGCGTCAGACTTGACGATTGCGCCTTGAGAGTATGACGGAGCATAAGCTCCCGAGTAGTATGAACCGTATGACGTAGCGAAAGCTGGTGATCTGTTCAGAACGACTGGTTCTGGGGTGGATGACACAACTGGTGAAGCTCCGCCCACTAAAACTGAGGGGGTGGAAGAATACGCAAAGCTCGCGTCGGATAATGCAGCACCAGAGACAGCGGCGCCAGACACGAAAGGTGCTGGGGTCGATGATCCGATTAAAGCTGCTGGGGTAGATGAACCGAAAGAGCCATCGTAGAATGGAGCTGGTGTGGACGATCCGATGAACGAAGCAGAGTCGAAGGACTGAGCTGCGGCAGCGTTGGAGTAGGCATTCGGGGCAAAAGAGTTGCTGAAAGAGTTGAAAGAGTTTCCGAACGCGAACGGAGCTGGTGTAGAGCTGTAAGAAACGGACTTGAACGGTGAAGCGGTCGTTGAGAACGAGCTGTCGAATGCAAATGGAGCTGGGGTTGATGGGCCAAAGCTCTTGGCTCCGAATGCGAATCCAGCTGGGTTAGCGAAAGGGAAGTTGGCCTTCTCGGAAGCAGACGCGAATGCGCCTTTCACAGCAGGAGAATCTGTTTTCTCAGTGCTAGTGAGGCTGTCAAGTTTTTCAGCAAATGCTGTGGACACAACTAGGAGTCCTAGGAAAGCTGCTTGAATCTAGAAAAAAATATAACTTTTTTAGCTTAAATCAAATGATTGGTTTACATTATTTAATACACTAGTGGAAAATCAATTACGTTTTAGAATGTTACACACATTAAAATATAATATTACTAAGAATAGTTAGTTTTTAATAAGTTTATTTTTAAATTGACTTGGTGTTACAGTGTTAGATATATATTTTTAACCCCGAAATTTACAGATACTATGTTTGCCATTTCTAATTTGTTATTTATTTATATTATTCTTATATTATCTCATAGTAATTTAATATATTAAATAATATTTCGATATCAAAATAACAAATTATAACTGTATGAAATATTCAAATTAATTTTGTATTATACAAAATGGATTCTTCATAAGCAGTTTAAGCGCACGTTAACCGAAAAACTTTTATTAAAAATATAATTTTACGGTAAAAATTAAAACAAAATATTATGGTAGAATATTTATATTAATAAGAATTTTTTTAATTTTTAATTTTTTTTACCAATTAATAAATTGTTTAATAAAAAAATTAATTTTTAAATAATGCTAATTATACTGTGGAGTACATAGAACTATATACATATTGCGTGTGATTATATTATTATTTTGATAACTAATAATTAAGTAGTTCCTCTGTATTAGTTAGTTTTTTTAGGTAGGTTAATATAAATTAATTTAGTCATAAGATAACACTTTTTAGATAATTTCACTTGAGTCTAAATACTAAAGTTAAATATTAAAGTTTAAATAAATGGTAGATAATGCCATAATGGGATGCTATAAAAAAAATGGCTGAGAAATGTACTATATAAGTATAATATAAATAAATTTAAAAAATGGTACCTAAATTGAATATTATTTATCTTAAAAATCTAAATTAAATAATCTAAATTTAACAATATTTAATAAAATAATCAATTAGAATTAAATAAATTAGTTAATTTATAAACATATAATTAGCAAACATATTTTATAAAAAATAAAGTAGTATATAGAAAATAAAAATAAATTGTCAAAGAAACGATTAATATTATCTAATATTGTATAAACATTTTTATTTAATAAAGCGAGAAAAAATATTTGCTCAACTACTTTTTCGAATTGGTACATATAGGTAGATACCTAATTTATACTATACTATACTGATAAAACAAAAACGATTTCTTATTTTATTTCTTAAATAAATTAATATGCTTACAAGCTCCTATCATCAAATAATCATCAAACTAACGGTTTACTAACGGTTTACTAACTGTTATTGGGTCCATAATATAAATAATACATTTTTATTTTAAAATAAATTACTAATCAATTAAACTTAATTTTAAAAATATAATTAAACTTTTGGACGATGTTTGAGTTTAAGAATTAAAATTATTTGTTAAATTTATATTCATGATTTTTTTTTTCAATCACCGAAAATATTTTAGACAAATATAATATAAAAACGGATAGTCGCATTTTATGTTTAAAAATAAAAAATAATAGTAATATTTAGTTAAAAACAATTGTATTCAAATAGAAGTGTAGGTACTAAGAATATAATTATAGAAATAATAGTATGTTGAATCTCACCATTGCACGTGGAGCCATGCTTGTTGTTGGTTCTCTTCAATCCAGCGACTGATTGACTGGATACCTTGTTGAACACCAGCCTTTACTATATATATCTGCGCTTCTTCTTGGACAGTATCCAGCAAAATTGCTGTCGAAAACCAGTAATCCGGGATGAGAGAATTTTTTTCGAACTCTAACGCGACTAGCTCCTCCCACCAATAAATTGTCGATCTTCGTTCAACCGCTGTTTTATCAGTGTTTTTTATTATGATTTTTTTTTTCTTATATATAAATCTATTTTTTTCGCGTTTTTCGCTCATCTCGTACAGTAAACCGGTTGTTTACGCTAAGTCAAGGGTGCACAGCTATGGACTCCGAAGGATCGGTGGCCTCGTCGACCTTCGAACACTACGACCATATCCCCTTTCACACACCGGGTACCTTGCAGCGTATTCTCATCTGATCCGCACACTTAATCTTTTTGCATTTGCTCCCTGGTTATTAAAATATTATTGTAGAATATGTGCCTCCGTACCAAAGGAACATTATTATATGAAATAATTGACAACAGGTCGTCCGCCACACATTTCTTGTGCATTAAATTTAATACATTTTGTCGACTGACATTTTTCAAAACGAAGTGTTTTCGTATAATCTGTGAGTGTTATAATTTTCTGTCTAAAATGTATACTACTGTTGTACCTACCTTAGAATAATGTATGATGATTCTCAGATATTGTAAAAATAATATAATCAGCGATAGCTTAGGTTTCGTTCTGTTTTAATGTGTAATTAATAACATATTTCAAAAAAATATTTATAGTTTATCATAACATAATCACTTTAATATTTTAGTAGACGAAAAGTTAAAACAAATTTTTATATTTCTATTAATATTAAATTAATATAATAAGTATAGTTACTAAGTTTAGCCCTAGTCTAACATTATTTATTATTGCATTCATTAAACAAAAATATTCTGCTGGATAGCTTAAATTATCCATAAATATAAAACAATAGGTTTCAATGTTATATACTTATCATGTAATAGCTGTAAAAATTGAATAGCAATACTTAACATTCTCATAATTAAAATTACATTATTGGATATTGACTTAATTTTAAATAAATAAGTATTCATGATTTTTTTGTTTTGATAATTTGATCGAATATTTATAAAATATATGATTTAAAATTTAAACTATTTACAGTAAATTACAATCAAAATGTTAATAATTTTAGAGCGAATTTGGTCAAGGCAAAAGTTCATATTATTGAATTTAATAAGCTGTTATATTATTCTGGATCTACGTTGAAGTGGTATGAATAAATATAAGTATAACTATAAGAAAATATTTTTAAAACCGGTCGAATTGTGTAGGTGTACCAAATAAATAGCATACATTATAGTTTATGGTTCCATACGCCTTCGTGGTTACGAAGTTTCAAGTATATTGCCAAATTCTAATAATCGAATAACCAACATAACAATAATGGTTAGCATTTAACATTAATAATTATGTGTAATTAGCTCAATATATTTTAACAACGTAGTAGTGTAATACACAAAATGTATAATATATAGCCATAATAAATTATAATTTTACTTGTATATTTTAAGCAGACATTTCAAAAGAAATTATGCCTAGTAAAAAAGAAAATCAATTAAAATTTTAACTGCTATTTATTGATTCTGTTATCTTAGTTTTATATCTTAAACAGTAAATAATAGTAGATTAGGCTAAACAATTATCTCTATAATTTTATTCAAACACGTGTATTCTATATTTACTTTAAATTAAATTTATTATGGACTAATTCAAACCCTATACAATCATCATGATTTTAAATTATATCAATCAAATGGTTTTTAAGATGGTTATTTTTTAGTGGAAAACATTTAATTAAACATATTATATAAATAGATATATTATTATTAATAATATGATAAAGATGTTATATAATCGTATATATTATATAGCATTTTATATAAGATACCATCATGTCTGTGATGTAAATGCATCCATTGAACATTGTTATCTCATTTATAAATATAATATCTACTTAAATAGATACGAAAATAATTAAATTGAAAAGTTGAGTAATAACTGTACCTTTTAATTATTTAATATGTATATCAATTATCGATGTTTGAAACTATGTTTTTTAAACAAATTGTAGTCAAAGAGTCATAAAACGATTAACGAGTGTCGTATTAAAATCACTTAATGAATTATTTATAAAAATTGACTCTATAGTATTATTGTTATTTTTTTAATGAAAACTTTTCATTTCTTCTATCGTATCTATTTAACTTTTCATAGCCTTCGTTATTTTTACTTAAAAAAAAAATGTGATATTAATTTTATAGTTTACAACATTATTATAATAATATTGTTTGCTGATTAAGAACCTGATAGTGAGTATTAGGACCCTATCGGCTAGGTCATAAGCACATTTACACTAAAAGCCTACAATTTAGTAGCAACTTACAAGGCCCTTTCATCCATTTTAAAAATATCCATAATTAATTACATAATTGATTAAATGTTAATATGTTCTATAACTTCCATGCAATACAAAAACTATAATTACCTATAACTTATAAGTAATAAAATATTTAACTTATTATGGACAAAAAAAAAATTGAATAAAATTTGAATAGGTATTTAAATTATAATTTGTTACATTTTTTTGTTTTTATTACCTAATAATATTGTGTAGTGTATTTAATACGATTGACATGTGTTAATTTGTTAATTTGTTAACATGTGTTAATTTACATCTGCACAATGACTAAATAAAATAGGTAGGCACTATTTTTTCAATTTAAAAAATGTTGATAGATACTCAAATTTAATTTAATTTTCCGGCTAAATTTTTCTTGGGCTTACGGAAATTGTATACTTTGCCTCCTCTTTGGCTCCGCATCGACTTGACTTGATTTGTATTATACCCAATTGGTGTGTAACAAGTAATAACATATGGTCACAGGAGTTATTATCATAACATGGTAATTACCTACCACTGATATTTTGTTTGTAATTTCTGATCGACTATATATATACAATATACATGTGTCACAAATATGTGTTTTTTGTACTCGTATAAAAATTCTGAAAGTGTAATAATTTTTAACCCATTATCTTTTTTTCATTTCATAATTTTGTGTTAAATTTTAAATTATTATAATAATTTCATAACAAATTTCCATTGATCATGTATTACACAATTTTAATGCAACAATGTCCCACTAATCCAGTCTTTATTTTTTTTTTTAATCACCTGTTTTGTAATATATTTATTTCAGTTTTATTTTTTTTGGTCAAACATGAGATTTTCTTAAATAAATTATTCGAAAATGTGTTTTCATTACTATGAAATTATATATTTAGCGATAAAGTACTTCTGACATAAATAACATCGATATACTGTTTTAAATATAATATAATATTTATCAATTGAATATCATCTGAATTCAAGTTCAAAAGTTAATTTTTTATCTTATAATTATTAATCATTATGGTTTATGTAGAACTAAGTTGGGTGCAAAACCGTTTAAATTTGTATTTTATCTTTGGTAGGTAGGTACACGTTTGGTCGATTTCTTCGTTACTCCATTCTAGTGTCCATATTTATAATATTGCGTCTTCTTCTTCTTCTGTTTCTTCTACTTCTACTTCTTCTTTTGGACCGCGAGTTGTAACAGGGAAAAACCGGTTTCCTATTGCTGTGCAAATATTCTTTTGTTCGGCGGACGTTTTGCATTTTTATTACAATAAAATACATAATTTAACATACGAAGACACGTCTGCATATTTTCAAATACTAAAACTATTTTTAACGTTTGTCATATTAGGTATATAACTAATTGTGACGGATGTTTTGAGAGACAACTTGATGTTTAATAATGGATATATTCAATGGTACGATTTTCATACGTTTTTATCGCACAGACTATTATAAATCGTTTTCTCGAAATTCTGATCGAAAGTCCTTAAACAATATTTTTCATTACTCGTCTCGTGATATTATTATGGTGTATCTTTACACTCGGCTATAACCATGGAATGTTATAGGTACCTTCCTATTATATTATTGTGCTACTGTAGTATAGCATTATAGCGTTGCACAAGTTATGTCTGTACGCATCAGGATTTGTCATCATTTTACTCGTAGTTAATAAATCATAAAATAAAATATCTCAATGGGTAATATTAAAAATCAGAGTAGAATGGGTAGAGTTTAATATTGTTCGTATGAGTTGTTTGTAATAATATAGTAATTACTAGTTTGTATAAAAGTCAATGTTAAAAACCACTATATATAAAATTAACGCATGTATTCGACATTATGTTTTGTCTATATAAATGTACTTTTACTTGTTACACTAGCCTGTTTATAGGTGACGCTTTGCTTTTTGCTATAGAAATAAAAACCAACGACACAAAAATTAAATAAAATTCCTAAGTACCTATATGTAGTATGCTGATATTTTTCCACTGTACTATAATACCCAAAAACATAATATCTATATGACTGCTCAGTAAATTTTCCTTGCATAGGAAAAATGTCTAGTGTGGCATGCTACTTACGATGTAAACGAACGACATATTATAACAAATCTAATTACGTGTTAAATTTAATTAAACACTTTCAAACACTAAAACACGCCAATTTATTGATTGTTTGGCAGCTAATTCAAACGGCATCGCAAGTATTAATGAATTCGAATAAAAATGCCAACAAACTATATGTTGTACTGGTCATAATGGTTTATGTACCTTTATATCTTCACAAATTAGTATAATACGTAGAAATTCACTGTATGGCAATGTATTTCAAAGCGTGTTCATCGATCATGATATAAGACGTGTTCTCTGTAACTGGTAGGTACTATACCTTATAGTATACAATTCGTTCTCAAAAAATAAAACTCTTAAACTATACAACTAAAAAATTAATTTAAAAAAAATGTGCGTTGTTATTTTGTCGGAAGGTAAAACACAATAAGCATCGGGGTGTTGTGAATGAGTTTATGAAATCAATTTGTTTGATTCTTTAATTTTTTTACGTTTAATAAAAATTGCTCAACTGTGTAGTTATCGAGTTACGTATTATATTCATAGATGAACGACACACAATGCGATGTGGTTTTATAGAAATACGATACATAACACTATATTACTATAACAGTGCGTACATACAAAATACAATACGATATGTAACATACTAAAATTACAATTTTTAATTTTTAACGCACGTATATGTGCGTTTTGATTTGAGTTTATTCATTATTGTTATTGAGTACACATATAATATCATTAGGTAGGTAATAAATAATAGACGTACATTGAATTATAATTGTAGTACACCAAGTATATATTATTATATACTTATACGTTATTATAGTATTAGTTTATCATTATTTTGTTCACAATTTTAAGTACCTAATAATAGTGCCACTTTGTTTTAGAACTATTTTAGATTCTGAGTGGAACGATGAATGTAATGATTTTACAATGATGTGTGTTTTTTTTATTTTCGTATCTGTGTACACGATAAGTGTTTTGAACTGTTTAGGAACACTTTCTGTTTCCAATTTTATTAGTTTTTTTCCTATGAATGTTAATAAAACTTTATTTGTTGGATAAATAAGCTTGAAAATTGAATACAGGGTTTCTAATATATTATTACAATGACATTTGAAAAGTATTAAAAATCCTTAGTCACCGTTTTTAATTATAAGCTTTTAAAGTTCAAATCTTGACAAAATACGGAAAAATCAAGAAAATTAGCAAATTATTTTGAGTTGAGAATTCATAAAAAATGTAATGCAAGATTCCTTATAGGTTTGTCTACCTTTATCAAAAAAAAAAAAAATGTCTACAAGCAAATCAATTTTTATGAGCGTTTGAAATTCATATTTTTACAATATTCGATATTCACTCGATTTCTCATGTAGCTTTGTTATAGCTTTTGTTGTAGTTTTGTTATTTTACTGTTATTCAAAAACGAATAACTGTAGATACATTAAAGGTTTACTGAATGTTTATATTTTCATTTTCTCTACACCATAAAATTTTGAAAATATTTTGACTCTTTTTGAGCTGTTTACGGACATTGTCAGTTTTAAACTTTTTTAGTTTTTTTTTCTATAATTATCAAATAAATTGTATTTGTTGGATGAAAAATTGTGAGCATTTAATACAAAGCACCTGATATATCGTTACAATAGCAGTTGAAAAATATTAAAAATACATAGGCACAATTTTTTTTTATAAGCATTTAAAGTTCGAATTTTGACAACATTTATCAAATTTAAAATTTACTAATTATTTTGTTGTTAAAAATGTATAAAATGTTTAACTTTTATTGCTAAGGATTGAACATTTAAAACAAGGTTTCACGTAAATAGGTTATATATAAATATAAATTACTTTTTTCACAATTATGTCTTCGCTCGGCATCGTTTTTCTTATACAATGATAATGATATATCATTGAAATCAAATTTAACACCATCCATTACAGTGACCCACTTGTAACCTACTATACAGCAGAGCGACACCCACTTGCCCATCTTTATAATATTATGTATGCGCTTTGAAATATTAAAAATGAATAAATATTTGTTTATAATTTTTAAATGTTATAAGCAATACTCTATTTTATAATATATGTTATTGAATATTGTTATTTAAAATAAATGCGTTTGATTTTCGTAATTAATGGAAGCGGTTATAAAAAAAAAAATTATTAATTATACAATATTGTATAATAATATTATGTGGACAGTAGACTCTCTACTTATGCAATATTATGCTTAATAGATTATCGCGACATCACTTCTCTGTATTATACACAAAAATTTAGTGTTTTCTTTTCATAATTCATCAACTATATAACAATATTATATCTGCGTGTGAAATATTCAATGTACGAATTATAATCTACAATAAATTGTACTCAATTCGAAAATCATCCAACATAATGATATAAATTTAGTTTTAAATTGAATTTTTTGTTTTTAAATATTATATGGATATGGAAATTTTATTAAAAAAGCCTTGGATAAGTAGTAGTTTGAGCCTATAAATGTAAATTATTGACTAAACAGTAAACATATTACAAAGTCCCGAAAACCGGCTTGTTTGTTTCGGTATAAAAAGATGAGAAAAAAGTGTTTATCTTCTTATACAATATCATATAGTTGATGACCCAAATAAATTCCACAAGTTGTGTAAACTATAGAATATTACCTACAACCTACCTATTCGATATAATATGATATTTTTTTGACTACTCATTTAGGTAACGAATATCTCATAACTACCTATTTATTTTCTACAAATAGAGTTATGCATAACCAGTTTCTTTATTAATACACTTTGTATAATTGGTCACATATTATATTTTGCTTTTGTCAAATTTGATGGTTATGTTTTATGTTGTAATAATGACGTAAAAGCAATAATCCATTTAGCTTTTGTTCATACTTTATGAATCGTGAGCAATAATGAGTGTTGCTATGAATTTAGTTGTTATTTATATCATAGGCAAAATAATTGTAGAGAATCCACATGAGCTATATATGGAATACCACCCTTTAAAAACTCAAAACTAATCAATTTCTACAAATAAATTTAAATCAAAAAATGTTGGCAGGTGTAAATAGTTTTTTTTTTACAACAGGTCCATTAATCTGCTGATTGAGCAAGCCATTAGAAAACTATATAATATTATACAATATACAGTAATACATTTTTTGTATCTTATGCATCTTTTAAGAATATATTACATGTATAATATTAATTGTATACAATAATAAGAATTATACTTTAGTCTGAGTTTGTCGGAGTAAAACACACCATTTTGTTTTACATTGTGAAAATTAAGCTAAATTAGAGTAGCATTATTGCATTTTTATTCATTATTTATAAAGACGTTTAATGACCTTCTTGTCATTTAATCTTATTGATAAACATTACATTTGGGATATTTGTTAAAAAGGTGACTTTTACAATAAATACAATTTTCCACAGTTATGATTTCCTACAAAGTTGTATTATTTAGTAATAGGTGCCTAACTAGGGTTCACACCAAGCCGAGAAAACAACAACTTTCGGCCTCACAATAAATGTGAAACGAATAGAAGGAAAATTGGAAACGTTTCCGTGACATTATCTTGCATTTTTTATCATGTTCATGTTTCTGGAGACATTTTTGTGGCCGCCCAAAAAAGGTAAACATACCTATTAGATGATTTCTCTTTGTTCCTGTTTTTTGAACATTTTTCTACTTGGTGTTAACTTCTTATACTGACATCGGAATTATTGTAAATATATATGTATATATATATGTAGAATATATTGTCTAGTAAATTTTTCAAATTTGTTTTATTGATGTAAATGGAAAGTTTATTGTTGTTTGTTGGTGTTTCTTATTTGTAGTCAAACTTAAAAATTAAGCTTGATGTTGTTGTGTATTTGTTTTTTTTTTGTAGGTTATGATTATAACCAAAATATATCAAGTTAAATAAAAAAAAAAATTAGACGTAAGTGGATGTTGCTTTGCTGTACAGTAGGTTACAAGTGGTTCACTGTAATGGGTAGTGTTAAATTTTAACTCAATGATATAATATCATTCTATAAGAAAAACAATTCTGAGCGAAGATGGTATTATATTATTAGTTATTACCATGATATTACCTATATAAGTACCTATATTTGATGATAATATTATGAATAAAGTAACGTATATATAACTATTTACGTGGAACCTTTTTTTCAATTTTCCTTCCTTAGCTATAAAAGTTGAATATTTTATACATTTTTAACTACACAATAATTATTAAATTTCAAATTTGATAAATTTTGCCAAAATTTAAAAAGAAACATTTTTTAGGAATAGTTTACACTTTTTCGTGATTTTTACGCCTTTTGTCAAAATTTAAACTTTTTCAACTGCTAAAGAAATTA